>NC_143535.1:14472548-14646298 GCF_031878675.1 Megascapheus bottae | reverse complement strand
CAAACAGCTGCCTCCTTATTGACTTTCTCTTTCCTTTTCTTCTCCCCCTCCCTCCCTCCCTCCCTCCCTCCCTCCCTCCCTGCCTTCCTTCCCTCCTTCCTTCTTTTCTCCCTTCCTTCCTTCCTTTCTTCTTATGTTGGTACTGGGGCTTCACACTCTTGGTTGAACTTTCACACCTGGTGCACTCCTCTTGAGCCACAACTCCATTTTCAGCTTTTTGCTGGTTAATTGGAGATAACTGTCTCACAGATTTTTCTGCCAGGGCTTGTTTTGAATTGCAGTCTTCAGACATCAGCCTCTTAAAAGCTAAGATTACAGGCTTGACTCAACAGCATCTGGTCTTATTAGCTTTTAAAGTCCTTGACAGATATCCCCCTTTTAAAGGGGCCTTCCCTAGCAGTTTAATTTGATACCTTATATTCCTTTCTAGTGATCTCCGTCACGACATCCCAGTGTCCTTGAGATCCTCAAACAGCTCACAGTAAAGTGGTCAGTGTGGTTTATTAGATCATACATTTGCTAACAAATTGGTCAGTGAGAACGAACTACAGGAATAAAGATATTAGCTCAGCTTTATGAGACTTTATTATAATAGAGATTGAATAGAGGCCTTTGGGTCATAACTCTAGTTATGAGAGGATTAAGATGCACATTCTCGTGGGAATGCCGTGGGAGATTTGGGTAAAGTGCTTTGGATCTTGGTAGAGTCCACTTTGCTATGAGATTTTACAATCACGTGACAGGGAGATAGACCAAGAAAGACACAGTCAGCACCTCCCACAGGGAGACAAAATGTTCTACATGGGACAAAATGTCCTGGAATATTCTGTACCTCTGCCCCTGCTGAGCACAATCAATCTGTCCTGTCCATTTAAAGATAACTTCTGAGTACAGGGGTTGTTGGGGGAGACTGAGAGAATGTTGCTGGTTTCCAAACAGCACATAAGGAAATACCAAGAGCACGAGATGAATGTGGGATTGTAACAAGGAAGATTTTTTTCTTTTCTTCATGGGAGGATAAAGTGGTTTCCTTGTGAAGTGTTTGAGGGTAAAGGGGAAGGATTTTTAAGGTTTGGCCTTTCTTTGTAGAGAACTATATTTTACGACCTCATTACGAATATCTGGGTTTTCCTTCCTACTTGATCTTCAAGGCTGCTGAATCTCATTTCCCTTCATTTCTTTCTCCTCCATTGCAAGGCTTGCTGAGTAACTTGTAGATGGCTTTGGGGAGAAGAGTCCATGGACCTTTCTGCCTGAGCTGCTTCCAGCAATAATCTTTAAATCTCAGCCTCCTAAGTAGCTAGGCTTACAAGTATGAATCACAAACACCTGGGTGTATTTCCTTTACGTTTCTCAATTCTTCCTTTAAAGAATGTTTTCATTCTGTGTGTTTTCTCTGACATATAAAAAAAATCTAGATTTTTAAAAAATGTATGTGGTACCGAGGAATCGAACCCAGGTCTTCATGCATACTAGGCAAGCACTCTACCACTAGGCCAAACTCCTGGCTTCAAAACCTAGATTTTTTAAAGATCTAAAAGTGGACTATTATCAGGAAGGGCAAAGGGACAATGAGGGGAAGGGACAAAAGAAAAATGGGGATGGATATAATCAAAGGGAGTACATGAAAATGTTAGTTTGAAACCATTGTTTTATACAGTTAATGCACACTAATAAAATAGGATAAATAAATAAATAATAGGGAGAAAAGAACACACACCTCTCTCTATCATCTATAAGTTGACAATTCACCCCTCCTGTTTTTCTTTTCTTTTCTTTTTTTTTTGCCAGTCCTGGGCTTGAGCTCAGGGACTGAGTTCTGTCCTTGGGATTTCTCAAGGCTAGAGCTCTACCACTTGAGCCTCAGCACCACTTCCAGCTTTTTCCTATGTATGTGGTGCCGAGGAATTGAACCCGGGTCTTTGTGCATGCTAGGCAGGCACTCTACCACTAGACCAAACTCCTGGCCCCTGTTTTTATTTTCTAGTCCAATTTTATCCCCAAGGCATGGAGTCAATTAACTATTGTATATTTGGTCATTTTTGCTTGACTCTCACTAAACTTTTGGATACAACATGTACTCACGATCCTTAAGCATACGTGGAGAATGCCTTTTAGCCAATATGGTGACCTAATCGCTGGTTGTATGCATTGGCATATGGACATTTCCAGAAGGCATTATGTTATGGACTAGGTCTCTGTTTCCTAAATTAAGACGCTTGTGAGCACCCCCCTTTCCCTAGAATGATTCTTTTTTAATCTGTCTCATCTGCACCCATTTTGCTGATCTATCCTACAATCAACTTGAGGATTTAGCACATTTTCATAGAAGTAGTTTTGTTGAAGTGTTCATGAGATAAAAGTTCTGGGCTTTAGACATCACAAGACAACGGCAGATTATTGAAATCAGTACGTGGTCAGTCTAAATGAACAATAAATGGAAGAATTGCTGCACCCTGTGGTGATTGACACAATCCAGCAGGGGGCACAAGAGAAAGTGTTTCAAAGGCCAGCTTGCTGGAATCTTCACCCCTCTGCTGGACAAGGACTTGCCACAGTTGGTTAAGACCTTCACCTCAGCCATTGCAATGTGGTATGGTCATTCTGAGCTGGCTGTCGTGCAAGTGTGTGATTTGAGGGTAGGTAGGTAATCTCATCTTGTTATGTTCCTGTATTTTATGTTACAATGGGAAAAATAATTAAATAGAAATAGGACACTGCTTGTTCACATTTATAATCCCAGCTACTTCGGGAGGCTGAGATCTGAGGTTCATGGTTCAAAGCCAGCCCAAGCAGGAAAGTCAGGCAGATTCTTATCTCGAATTAACCACCCAAAATTCAGAAGTGGGACTGTGGCTTAAGTGATAGAGTGCAAGTAACCTGAACACAAAAGCTCCGGGACAGTGCCCTGAGTTCAAGCTCCAGGACTGATACCCATACACAAAATTAAATAGAAATATCCACACATTTCAAAATTAGACATAGAATTTTCTTAGGATACTTCTCTGGATACGGTCACAGAATATATAACTTCTTTGAGCAGATACAGACTGCTCTCTTCCTTACTTATATTTCTTCCTAATAGTTCATTCTGTGAATTGTCCATCTCTTTATAATCTTCATTTGCTTCTGCCTTTTTCTCTCTTGGGACATTTATCTTTACTCAGAAATGAATTCTCACATAGGAAAAGCCCCGCTTACCATTTCCTCCTAGATTCATAGATCCATAGTTTGTGGATTTATCTATATTTGATTCAAGCATCCTCTCCTATTCAGTCATCTAGAGACGGGATAGCTCCTTTTTCTCTCCAAAGAGAAAGGCTTCTGAAAGCCCCAGCATATCAGTACCTTGATCTCCTACTTCTAGCAAGCTATGACAGCATGTAAATAGCATCGTGTTAGGAAGCCCTGCCAAACTAACATGGAATCTTGTCACAGAGGTCTGAATCACAGACATGCCTTCTTCCAAGTGCTTGCTGTGGGAAGAGTTGAAGAGTCGAATTTCTGTGTTTCCCAGATGGGAGCACTCAGAGGGAGCACTCTGAGAAGACACAGAGCATTTTTGGGGGGGGATTCTTAAAAGTGACTTAATTTAGCATTGTAATCTTGGAGGTTGTGCCTGATGCTGGGTTTGGTTTTGGAATCTCTTCTAAAGGTTCTAGACCACTGCTTGTAAGCCTCCTAAAAGAAGACTACTTATTTGAAGAATGTGCATCTAGAAAATGAAAGTTCTTACAGGACTGGAAATTTGATTGTGCCAATATTAATTTTTTTAAAAAAAGAAAACACTTGGAGACCCCTAGAAAAAATATCCTTCAAAGTAAGAATATCTGAGCCAAGTTCTGGTATCTCACTGTAATCCTAGCTACTTTGGAGGCTGAGATCTGAGGATGAGGGTTCAAATCCAGCCCGGACATGAAAGCCTGTGAGACTCTCATCTCCAGTTAATCACCAGAAAACTGGAAGTGGTGCTGTGGCTCAAAGTGGTAGAATGCTAGCCTATAGATGAAGAGCTCAAAGTGGTAGAGTGCTAGCCTATAGATGAAGAGCTCAGGGACAGCACCCAGGACCAGAGTTCAAGCCTAACGACTGACAAAAAAAAAAAAAGAAGAAGAAGAAGACCAAAAAACCTGCAGGTGAAGGAAAGACAAAGGGGAGCATCCATGGCTCAGTTGTGGTTACTTCTTGGCAGCCACCTAGTCTTAATGTGTCTTTAAGCTGTTTGTTTCTCTGGTTGTTGCGGCCCAGCTCTCTAACCCTGGCTCTGTGACTCTTACCTCAATGAATCTCCTGGCTATCCATTTACATGAGAAAACCAGTCTGCTCTGAACCTCAGGCCCTCACTTCAAGACCATCTAGAAGACACCATTCTCTGCCTTCTGCCCATCCAATGTGTAAGCCAAATCTAAGCTGAAAATTGATCTTAGGATTGGGGGGGTGGGGGTTTGCCAGGTTCTTTCTCTTCTTCTACCACCCTGCATCCCCTGCAGGCACTGGCTCATGACCCTGCCCAGAAGGTAACCACTGTGGGTAGCCTCTGCTTGAGCAAAGCATCTGAAATCTACTTTGCTAAGGGCTCCATGTGATTTCTGAGACTCCCAGACAACTGTTATTCCCTTGGGCCTTCATATTGGGGAGCAGACAGCACAACAGTTGATCTTGGGGGCAATGTCATAAACCTCATAAAGTTGTGCTGTGTAGCAGTAGATTTTCCTTTTCCTAACTCCCGTTTCTTGTGTAGGAACAGGCGTTGAACTGTATGACTCCTAAGACTGATTCCTTTATTTTGCACCTATGGTAAACTAAGGCCTTCCACAGATCCCCTTAGAAGTGCCTTCCGTGATCAAGACTGCTCAAGGTTAGTTCAAGGGCAATTAGGGAGATGATCAATAGGATTCAGGCAGGAGGCTGCCTTGGGTTGGCCATACAGAAGGAGATTAAGAGTCAATGGCTTTCCAGTAGGATACCGGAAAGTAAGACAATGTCCTGGAGTGGCTCCTGGCTGCCGGAGGAAGCTGGCATCTGAGAAGATGGAGGTGTCAGGGGATCTAGTTGTCTAGGCTCCATTTCCCCTGTGGGCCTAGAAGAGGAACAGGTGGGACCACCCAGAGAAGCACTGTGGTCATCCAGTCACATGCTTCCTTCCTTTCTTCCTATGTGGAGGCCTTCGCGGAGTCCAGCCACACAGCTGCACAATCCGGCCTCACTGCACACTGGAATGGCTCCTGCCTCATCATCAAGAGTACAGGACACTTCTTTTAGAAACTTTGTTTTATCTCATTTCCCCCTGCTGTCCTAGAAAGGGAAAGAAAATAACGAAGAAGCCTAACCCAACATCTAAGCACCCTCTCATCCTCCCTCTGTAGGGGTCAGGGGTGGGTGCAGGTTGATGCCTCTGGGCTGGACAGGAGCAGGCCAGAACAGGACAGCATGTCCTTTATCCTTTGATCTTGGAAAGAGCAATAAAGAACTCGAAGGTTTTTGGATAGGAGCCAGAGTAGTGGGAGATGGCTACAGACTCAGCCTCAGGAATGGACTCAAGAAAGTTCTAGAGGTTCGGATGCCAGAAGTAGGGAATAGAGTACAGGTGGAGCTACTAAGTCCTCCTTTTCCTGAGAGGGAGAGGACCCAGCATGTATCAGCATGCGTCTGTATTTCCAAGAAGCTGCTGGAGTGAGAAGTGTTGAAAGGCTGCCTGAATTGGTGACTGATCTGGAGAGACCGGCGTTCATCTTTCCCAGGATTTCTCCAGTGACTGACTTCTGCATTTCCTGCCCAGTTATAGGCCTCATATTCTCTATATAAGGTCACATCTAAATGCCGTTAACACCCTCCCACACACACACACAAGTCACAAGCCACATCTGCTGTCAACCATGATGTTTGTTGACAAGAATTTGCAATTTTGATGGGCTGACCTCCAATGACAATTCTTCCCCTCCAGCCTCGTGGGAAGCTAGGATTCCAAGGATGTGCCCTCACACCTGGCCAGGATCAAATATCCTAGATTCGAATGTTACAACGGTGTTTATGGCAGCATTTATGCACGTAAGTCCGATTGTTGAAGCTGTATTTCAAGTTGTGGCAGAACTTCTGACACACCATATATGTCACTTGGAGAACATCATCTGTAGTAGAAAAACAGAGTTAAAAAAGAAAAGCCAGGTGGATGCGGTAGCTCACGCCTGAAATCCTAGCTACTCAGGAGGCTGAGGTCTGAGGATCCAGGTTCAAAGCCAGCCTGGGCACAAAAAGACCTGAGACTCTTACCTTCAATTAACCTCTAGAAAAATAGGAAGTGGGGCTCTGCTTAAGCATAGGGAGGTAGCCTTGAGCTGAAGAGCTCAGGGACAACGCCCAGGCCAAGGTTAAGCTCTATGACCCACACACAAAGGAAGAAAAGAAGAAGAAGAAGAAGAAGAAGAAGAAGAAGAAGAAGAAGAAGAAGAAGAAGAAGAAGAAGAAGAAGAGGAAGAAGGAGGAGGAGGAGGAGGAGGAGGAGGAGGAGGAGGAGGAGGAGGAGGAGGAGGAAGAAGAAGAAAAGCCAGTGATCTAGGTTTCCAAGGCAGACCAGATTCGGCATCAAACAGGTAAGCATAGAGCAGATCGCCAAGAGGACAAATGTTTACACTCCAAGAGGTCCAGCGCGGAAATCTGGTTCAGGACTGAATTATTGGTCATTTGTTGTTTTAGCATGTATTTGTTGTACAGGGAATTTCATTGTGATGTTTCCACATGTGCATATTAACCATTCAACTCTGCACATCTTATTTTGTTCCTTTTCCCACAAAAAGATTAGCAAAAGTACTGTGAGGTTTTCCAAAGTCATTTCTGTTTGGCCATCTTTCCTAGGAATATAGACTCCTTGCCTCTTTCTTCTATCCCATACTCTCATATCCTCTTCTGTCTGTGTGTGACCATGCTCAGAAGCTTTTACACCTTGGTGCATTCTCCCAGCCGGCCTCAGTCTAAGATGTAAAATGGAGTCTAAGATGGAGTGCTCTGCTGAGAATTCTAAGGTTTGTGTACTACTGCCCCAGACACTCTGACTTACACTGGTAGATCTTCAGGCTCATGCAGGACTCGTGCTCCTGAGCAACACAGATGCCATAGCCTCTTCTGCAGTGGTCTGTCTGGGTACGAAGATGGCATGTTGCACACGTCAGCGATGTTGCTGCTGGAGAGACCACAGAGCTTGATGTGAGATGGGAAATTGGGATTGGAGTTGCAACTGGAAATAAGAGATTTGGGGTGCAGGGGGTATGTGGAGTGATCAGCAGATAGATAGTGGATGAAGAGCTGGTGGCAGAGTACCTAGGTAAGTGAATAGTAGGACTTTTGAGCAGCTCCTTGTCTCAGTGATGGTTAGAAAACGCCATAAACAAATTCCAGTTCTAAAACAGCCTTTTCAATCAACATAACTGAGTAAAAAATTAGCTTCCCTGTAGTTGGTTTCTCTTGCTTAAAAATGGTGTTATTAGCTGAATGTCAGTGGATAATGCCTGTAATCATAGCTACTGAAGAGGCTGAGATCTGAGGGTCACAGTTCAAAGCTAGCCAGACTCATCTCCAATTAATCACACACACACAAAAAAGTGGAGATGTAGTAGGGTGCTATCCTTGAGAGCTCAGGGACAGCAGCTCAGGCTCTGGGTTCAAGCCTTAGGACCAGCACATAGACACAGACATAGGCACACACACACACGCACACGCACACACACACACACGTACTTACCCATATGACCATACTAACGCCTATTTACATTCACATTCCTGTTAAATAAGCCAGGTCAGCATTAAATGCACTCTGTGTGTGTGTGTGTGTGTGTGTGTGTGTGTGTGTGTGTGTGTGTCCCCTGGGGCGGGAACTCATAGTCTGGGTACTATCCCTCTGCTTTTTTGCTCACAACTGGTATTCTATCACTTAAGCCACAACTTTACTTTTGGCTTTTATGAAATTATATTCTTATTATCTTTAAGTCATTGTTGAAAGGAATTCCCAGTCAACAAGTTAGTTTATCAGAACAGTGCATCTTGATCAGTGTCACCTTTTTCTCATTCTCACCCATCTGCTCCAGCCCCGTCTTGCCCCTCAATTTTCTTACTTTCACAGGATAGCATTGAATATTATGATTGCATTCTCTCCCCTTGCTTCCTCTTTTCAATTTTAAAAACGTATTTCATTTTATTGTAAAAGTGATGTACATAGGGGTTAGAGCTTCATAAGTAAGGTAATGAGTACATTTCCTGTTGAACATTGTTACCCCTCCCTCATTTTTCTCCCACTTTCCATCCCCCCCCACTCCACTTTCCCCTCCCCAAGTTGTAAAGTTCATTTCCAACATAGTGTCTTGTGAGTATTACCATTGCATTGGTCACCCTTTATCCTTTGTCTCACCATTTTGTATTTCCCTTCCCTTCTCAAATCAGATAAACATATATACAAGACAGAGGGTACCAAAATTAAAGACAAACAAAAAACAGTGACAACAGGAGCAGGGGCAGGGGGAGGGCAGGGAATGAAAGAAAAAGAAGTAACTTCACAGAGTACATTGAAAACAAACACAAGAACAACCCCCCCATCATTTCCATATCTTGGAGTTTATTTTGATTAGCATCATTTTATGAGGTCATATGTACATTGCTATTGAACTGTGATCCTCTGCCAGGACTATCCTAGGCTATACTAAATTATTACAAGTGAGGGAAACCATGAGCCTATATTTCTTTGGGTCTGGGTTACTTTACTTAGTGTGATTTTTTTTCCAGGTCTTCGTATGTCCTTATGAATAAGGCAATGCAATGATGGAAGCATGGAATTCCATTGTGAGTATATACTACATTTTCTTGATCCATTTCTCCACTGAGGAACATCTGGGTTGCTTCCATATCTTAGCTATGGTAATGCTGCAATGAACATGGTTGTGCTAATTCGTTTCCTTTTTATATTCTTCCCCTCACCCCTTGACCTCCTCCACATCTTTCATGTGCCAGTTTCCTGGTATTTACTTTGTTGGACTGTGAGTGTTCGGGTTTTTTTTTTTTAATTTATTATTAGATCTCACGGACTTTCTTGCCTGGGTAGTCTTCAAACCATAATCCTCAGACCTTAGTCTCCTGAGTAAGCTACGAGCCACCGGCCCTGACTTGAAATTTGAAACATGTTACCTGAGATAGTGACATTATGATGTTTTTTTGTTGTATATCATTGCTTGGATATTATTAGTTGATTTATTATATTTTGAGCTGCAAATGGAATTTTTTTGAAAAGACCTCATGAATTATACCGTCGCTCCTGACACCCTTCATGAAGGTTTATGCAGGTAAATCATTGAAATACAGTCAATTAAAGAAAAAGCTGCTTCCCCGATGCTGAAGTAAGAAAGAAAAAGAGTATTTTTATGGAGCATCTTATTTGATCCTGATCTGATTTAAACCCTCTAAAAACCATTGTCTAATTGACAACCGACAGAAGCGAACAGAAAGGGTGACGCTGATCAAGAGGCATTGTACTTATAAACGGACATGTTCAATTGAATCCCTTCTGCACAACTACTGAAAGGAAATTTTTAAAAATAAACGAAAATATGAGGCCTGGAGTTTGGCCTAGTGGTAAGAGTGCTTGCCTAGTGTGCATGGAGACCTGCTTTCAATTCCTTGGTGACACATATATAAAAAAAAGCTAGAAATGCTGCTGTGGCTCAAGTGGTAGAGCTTTAGCCCAGGACAGTGCTCAGGCCCTGAGTTCAAGCCCCAGGACCAACAAAAAAAAAAAACACCAATATAGAATTAATGAGTGGCTAACCTATATTTTACAAAATCTGATTCCAGGGCATTCAGAATCCCCTTTCTGAAATATAATTGTAATATCAAAGTCTCGGAATGGGTATCAGAACAAATGTCTAAGATGAAACCAATGGCAGAATTACCTACTACAGAATAGCCAATTCACTCAGCAAGTGGATGTGGATTTATCTGTAGAACTTTACTCACAGATTTATCCAAAGAATGTAGATTGATGAGCAGAAAAGATTGGCCCTATGAGCATGTTTCAGGTTATGAGAATGGTAGGATTTGAGGAAAGATGCAGGATGTGTAGGAACAGGCGAAGGATGAAAACGCCCAGGAAAACTGGCAGAGAAGACAGAAGGAGCATCCTCAATGCAGGCTCTGCCATTCTTCGGCCCAGTGTGACCAAGGTCTAGTCCTGAATGCCGCTGGCCGTGCATGTGAGATCCCTACCTCCTGTCACCGAGACTCCTCAGGCCTTGAGACTCACCCACAATGAGGCAGAAGAGGGAGAAGAGCAATAAGAAGTGTTTGTTCATCCTGACCCAGCAGTCTCTGGTGCAGGAGGCTTTGGGAGGAAGTTTTCTCCTTTGCCCTAGGAGAGTGATTTATTATTCATGCTTCAGGGGAGCACGGAGTTTCTAGTCATACAAGGTTTTCTTCTCAGAGCTCATGGTCACTGGTTGTCCTCCCCCAAAGGGCCACAAACACAATTAATAAATGCTGGAGTTTTCATTGAGATAACTTCCATTTTAATACAATGTTTCTTTTTTTAAAAAAAAATTTGTCTTGGTCCTGGGACTTGAACTCAGAGCCTGGGCCCTGTTCTTGACCTGGGAGTGTGTGTGTGTGTGTGTGTGTGTGTGTGTGTGTACCTAATTGGAGATGAGAGTCTCATGGACTTTCCTGCCCATTCTGGCTTTGTACTGTGAGCCTCAGATTTCAGCCTCCTGAGTAGTTAAGGATTACAGATATGTGCCACTAATACCTTGCTTGTAATCTTTATCATAGTAATTATAGTTGTCCATAGGTGCTTGGCTCCACGAGTTTCCAAAGATATGAAAACACACAGAGATTCTCACCATATAAAATGAGTAGTATTTACATAAAGATACATGCACATTCTTACATATTCTTTATTTTTATTTTTCTTGTCAGTAGATCACCAGCCTTGAGCAAGAAGCTAAAGGAAAACTCTCAGGCTAAGTTCAAGTCCCAGTGCCAGCACAAAGAAAATCATTTATTTTTATCAACAATATCAAAACTGTCATTTCACCTGTTCTCTCTCTTGTTCTCTGCTCCCCACACCTCTTCTTCCACTGTCTTGCTGATTAAGTTACATTATGACCACTTAAAATATTTGTGACACTTCACTGTCTAGCTATACTATTTAGATACCATTTCATCTTATTTCTTTGTAGAGCTGCCTAAGGAGTACATTCCATTTTTAACATTTTTATTGATGTTATAAAGGCATATAGATACAGTTACATAAGTCAGGTAATGAGTACATTTCTTTTTAGGCAATGTCACTCCTTTCCTTGCTCTCTACCAATTTTTTTTTCTGCTCCTGGGGCTCGAACTCAGGGCCTGGGCACTGTCCTTGGACACCTTGTATTCAAGGCCAGTACTTTACCATTTGAGCCACAGCGCCACGCCTAGCTTTTTCTAGGATGAGGTACCAAGGAATCTAACCCCAGGGCTTCATGCATGAGAGGAAGCACTCTACCACTAGGTTACGCCCCTGGCACTCTCCCAGGTTTTTTCTCCCATTCTCACTCCACATTCCATTTTTGAATGTAAAAATGCTTTCTTCTTATTCTTTTGGGACCCTAGCAAATGACAAATCTCATTTTCACACCTTTATTCTAATTTTTTTTTTTGGCCAGGGCTTGAACTCAGGGCCTGAGTACGTGGGCTCTGTGAAGGCTAGTGTCTACCATTTCCAGCTTTTTCCTATGTATGTGGTACCAAGGAGCTGAACCTGGGTTTTCATGCATGCTAGGCAAGCACTCTACCACTAGGCCAAACTCCTGGTCCTACTCTAATTTTTTTTTTTAAACCAGTCTGGGAAACTTGCTTGCTCTGTGGCCAATGGACTGGGGGCATTCAAAATTGGACGTCATTAATTTATCCTACAAATATTATTGAGTATTTTTGTATGTTCCAAGCTTCCAGCAGCAGGGAATGCTGTGATAAATAAAATAAAACCTTAAAAAGTAGGAGAAAACGAGGGAGGGATAACATTGTTCAAAAAGAAATGTACTCATAGTTTATGAAACTGTAACCCCTCTATCCTTCACCTTTACAATACAATGTAAATTAAAAAAAAAAAAACCTCTGCTTTGTTTTAGCGGAGGTGCAGGGAAGTAAGATTGCTATGAAAAGAAAAAACAAAGCCAGGCATTGGTGCCTCACACCTGTAATCTTAGCTACCCAGAAGGCTGGGAATCACAGTGGGAGCCAGCCTGGGGAGGAAAGTCTATGAGAGCAACAACCTTGAGTGAGAAAGGCTAAGGGACAGCGCCCGCTGAGTTCAAGCCCCAGTACAGGCAATAAAATAATATAATGATTACACAAGAAAAAAGATGGAAGCCAGAGGCTGACGTTTTCTAGAGACTGATGAGGAAGTACTGTCCTGTCTTAGAAAGTGATTAATAAGCACGGAGAATGTGTCAGGACAGGACGTTGCAGAGGTAGCCATTGTTTAGAACTGGGAAGGCCCTGTAGGCTCTGAGAGCTTTTACTTTGCTTCTACATGTGATGTGAAGTCATCAGAAGGTTGTGAGCAGGGATGTGATATGCATGACTTATAAAATTGGTCTCTAACAGCTTCCTGGAGAAGTCATTGCAAAAGAGCACAGTAAAAAAGGGAGGCAAAAAAAAAAAGGATAAATATAACTGTTGTTTGGGCTAGACAGATGTTGACATTAGAGTTGATTATGGTTGTGGCAGTAAAAATGAGCCCAGATGTGAAGTCAGCAGGTAGACTAGATAAAAATAATTCCTGTCAGATGAGACAAAAGGGTCTTATCTTAAAAAGAAAATATATCCCACATGTCCTGGGATCTGAGACACAGGAATAGGAGCAGGAAAGTCATTATGGTATTATCTTTTGAGGACTTGGGCAAAATCAAAGTGACCATACTCTTTGGATTTCTGTGAGAGAATCAGACATGGGCGGTTTGGTCCTGGGAAGGTGGAGGTACTGTCTGTCCTTGGACACTTATGATTTTATGATTCAGATGAATAGCCCAAGGACAGATCACAAGAGGAAAACAATCAGTACCTTCTGAAAAAGGCTGCGTATGACAGAAATCCCAGGATGCGCTTTCTGTTTCTGCTGGGCCCAGTCTTGCTGCTCTGCTTAGATGAGGGTAAGTCTTAGAGGTAACAGGAGAGCCGATGATTGGGTATGGACAGACAGATGCCGAGGAAAGAGAAATTCCCTAAATTGGATCTTGGGGCTATGGCAGGTGTCTGTGAGAGGATAACAAGATTTTTCTCTTCTCTTCACAGGTGAGTCCCAGAACGCTCTAAAAGGTATGGGCATGATTGGTTTCAAGACTTTAGGGGGGGCAGATAAACCTACTGGTAATATCCTGTTTTCAGACATAAACCTAACTTCCATTGTAAGAGAGGGTGATAATCCATTCTTGCTAGAGAATCCCAGGGATTATCTTTATCTAGACACCTTTACTCCATTTCTTGAAACTAGCAAGTTAAAAAAGATCATTTGAGGGCAGGGAGTTTGGCCTAGTGGTAGAGTGCTTGCCTAGCATGCATGAAGACCCGGGTTCGATTCCTTGGTACCACATACATAGAAAAAAGCCAGAAGTGGTGCTGAGGCTCAAGTGGTAGAGCTCTAGCCTTGAGAAAGTCCAAGGACAGTGCTCAGGCCCTGAGCTCAAGCCCAGGACTGGCAAAAAAAAAATCATTGAAAAAGATACATAACATTGGATTTCTGTCTGCACAGGTGATCTCTCACAATCTTATCAAAGGGATTCTAATCCAAGATTAGGATCACTAGGCCATAGTAAACACCTACAGGCAGGCCTCTAAGTCCAGAGAATCTTCCAGACCATCTCCTCTAAGCTTCTCTTTCTGTATCTGGCAGATACTTCAGTCATATGCTTCAGATGTAAACGGTATCACCTTGGGTTATGCTATGATATCATGAATTCCTGCAAACTACACCATAAACAGTCCTGTGCTACTGAGAACTTCTACATCCTCTCACAAAAAGGTAACAGGCGATGTGGCGCACAGCATCATGAGGAAAGACCATTGTCTTCCGGTGGGAGGGTGTGACGCTCTCTTGAGTGGGTGAATGAATAGTAGAGTCTTATTAGAAGAGATGGCCCATGTTGACTCTTCCTCAAGACAATGTTGATGGGAAGCGAGTGTAGTGTCCTCCATCCGAGAACAACATCTATCCTCTGGGTCTGGAATTGGCAGAATTCACTTGGTAGCTGTTTGGGGAGGAGAGCTACGGGAGGGAAGATCTGCAGATAGGTTCTTCTCAGGAATACGGCAGGAGAAAATGGAATCATCCCACTTGTGTTCTTTCCTCTTTCATCTTCTCAGGGAGAAGTATGTATCATTATTCAAAACTGTCTTGTATGACCAACTGTGAGGACATCAACTTCTTGGGTTTTGAGAAGAGAGTAGAACTCATCTGTTGTAAACATAGCAGCTACTGCAACCTCCCTGCTGGTGGCTAGGTCTACATTGTTCCTAGATTCGCTTTCTTTCACTTACTACCTTCTTTAACTCTTTTCCCAAAGCCTGTATTTTACTCCTCCCCTCCTAATCTGCCTTACGTAGGAAGAAAGCCAGCTGGGAGTCAAATGGAGAAGCATTCATAAGAGAAACAGGGAAGAGAGATCAGCTTTGTTTTATGATGAAACACTAGACTGGATCTTTTCAAATCCATCTGATTCGTGTCTGGAATGAAGTTCTGGTTTGCTCTGCCACAAGAAGAGTCTTACCTGCTTACTTAGAATCTCCTCTATGAACATGAAAATTTGGGGGTGGCCAGAATAACCCCAAGATTGTACCAAGAATTTTGTAGCCATCCTCTCTTCATCTACAACCATTCTTGAGATTAGGATTGTCTTTGGATGAGCCTCAAAAGATCCTGGCATTGATAGGCACTCATGGCCCATGCCTGTAATCCTGGTTGCTCAGGAGACTAAGATCTGAAGATCGTGGTTCAAAGGCAGCTCAGGCAAGAAAGTCTGTGAGATGAATATCTACAATTAACTCTCCACCCCCCCACACACAATCTAGAAATGGAGTTGTGGCTCAATTTATAGTGTGCTAGTTCAAGTCCCTGATCAGGTACCAAAAAATGTTCCTGGCATAATACTTTTCCCATGGGTTCAGAAAGTAGGAGACAGCTAACCTTAGTTTCCCACTTTGATATGATCCAACTCGTCCTCTGGTAGAGTTATTCAGATAACCTCAGGCCAGAAAACAGATCGAAAGACATAAGGATGGGGCATGTTGAGGACACTAGTTTGGAGAAACTATGGTTTGAGAGACAGGTTAGTATGAGTGGAATTGGCTTGAATGATCACAGCCCTGGCTGGCCAGCTCAGCTTGGTGTGTGATGGGATAGGGAGAGAGGTCTTGTGGGGAAATAGCTACTTGGTTCTTCTCATGGGAGTGGGGGAAAATGTGAGGGGCTTTCAGTGACAGTTGAAGACATGTGTAGAACAAGAGTGAAGTTTGGAGAACAATGGACCCTATATTCAGTGAACCAAGTTATGAGCAGCCCAAGTTAAGGTAGCAGAAAGGTAACAGCCCTGGGAATAGTAACAGGAAGACACTGAAGGAAACAAACAAAGAGAGAACCAGCTTCCTGGGATAGAGAAACATGGCATTTTGGGCCAAGCGGCCACAGCTATTCCTGGACCTCAATTCCCATGAGGTTTTTCTATTTTTCTTCTTGTATTATGTCACCTCAAATTCTTAAATGAAACAAGTGACCTTTTACTTGAGGAACTGAGTTCTTTTTTCTCTCCCTTTCCTTCTTTCCTTCCTTCTCTTCCCTTCCCTTCCGTTCCCTTTCCCTTCCTTCCTTCCTTCCTTCCTTCCTTCCTTCCTTCCTCCCTCCCTCCCTCCCTATCTCCCTTCCTTCCCTCCTTCCTTCTTTTTTAAATGCTGGCACTGGGCTTAAGCTCAAGGTCTATGCCTCTTGTTTAGCTTTTTGGCTTAATGCTAATGCTTTACCACATTAAGGCACCACTCCATTTCTGGCTTTTTGTGTGTGTGTTTCATTGGAGATTTTCCTGCCTGGGCTTGCTTCAAACCAAGATCCTCAGCTTCCTGATTAGCTAGTAACACAGGCGTGAGTCAGTGCCCAGCTTCTGTTGCAAATAGTTAACTTGCAAATGTTACAGAGAAAGGTTTTCTTCATATATACATCTAAAATGGTCATTTGATCACGATCTGTTGATGAAAAGCTATCCAGCATTGTATGTATAAATATCACATGCTTTGGAGATTGAAAGGTAATAAAGATTTGCTTTTTAATTTTGTTTTGACTATCATTATTTTAACTTTTAGTATATTACTAGGACTAGTCCAAGTGCTTTTTTTTATGACCTTGTTGTTAGGTTGGCCTCGGAAAAATGGCCTCTTCCCTTTGTTTTCATGAGAAACCACATGTAGAGTCATTCCCCATCGTTCTCTCCATGCAAAACTGCACACGGCCCTCCCTAGAAGTCCCTGTCCAGCAACTCTGAGCCAGGTAACTGGTTGTTGCATACTTGTGGGTGGGACATTGGGAGGTTCCCCAGGCTCTGAAGTCACTTCCTCATCCTCTGATTTCTCAAGGCTAGAACTCTACCACTTGAGCCTCAGCACCACTTCTGGCTTTTTCTAAGTATGTGGTACCAAGGAATCCAACCCGGGTCTTCGTGCATGCTAGGCAAGCACTCTACCACTAGGCCAAACTCCCAGCCCATGTGGGTACATTTATATACATACATATGTAACCATGTATGTCCTTGTCTGTCAGATCAGAGCCTACATGACACCAGTAGTTGTGAGCACTTCAGCCCCTAGACCTTGGTTTCTAAGACCCTTCTGTAAAGGGGGTCCTTGAAGGAATGGCTAATGTTAGGAGTAGAGCAGAAAATTTGAAAGTTGACTCTGGAACCCAATGGAGACAAATTAAAGATACACAGAAAAAACTGAGAAAATAATCAATGTCCCCAAACTAGAATAACAGAATAAATGTACATAAAGAATCAAGTGAATACCCATGAGTTTTTGAGAATTATGACAAAACTGATTTTTCAAAGGACTAAATCTCTCCTGCAGAAAAGTTACACATAATTAACCATCAACTATTCTCCCCTTGACAAGATATAACTTGAGCCCTTTACTTGTGGCATGTATACACTGACTGTTGGCTTCTAAATGTATAATATAGAAAGTTGGTGAGGATGAGGGAAAGAAATTAGGTAACAGTGCAGTTACAAAATTTGACAAACTCTAGCCAGAATATCAAGGGTGAGTGGTAAATTACATGATAAACTATTTGGCAATTGCCTTCGTATGATTTGAAGAAAATGATTCCTTGTCTTTTTAGCCTTTCTCTCAATAACAAATGACTCTGTATAACATAATAAAGCTATCAGAAAAATACTCCTCAAAGCAGTGAAGATTGTGAAAAATGAAATATCTGAGAAATTATGACAGTCTCAAGGAGCCCACAGAAATGTAATAACTTAATGCAATGTCATCTCCTTCACAGAAAAGGGATATTAAGTGTCATACACTTGTCATCCTAGCCACATCAAAATGTCTTAAAATTGTCAGATCCCAGGCTGAGCCAAAAAGAAGACCAAACTTAGACTGGAGGCATGGCTCAGTGGTATGGCCTAGCAAGCATAAAGTCCTGAGATCAGCCCCTCGTAACACCAGTCAACCAGTAAATAATTCACAGAATGGTACATCATAATGGAGGAAGGTAATATTTTGAATATATAAAAAATTACAACTTGGGAAGTGGTGGAGCCACAGGTGGCATTATCCACTTACAGAGGAAGATGAGCTTTTCAGAGCTCTACTTCCGGGAACCTACAGGCCTAACTCTGCTTACAGTAAGCAAAGCAGGCATACTCAAGAACAAAGATGCCCAAGGAAAGCAGGTTCTATTCTAGATTAAAAATGCCAGTATTCGGAAGCCAGAAATGCCTGGGAGAATTCAACCAAGGGCAAGAGAGGCAAAATTCTTCATGGCTCAATTCGATTTCCTTTCGTCAACCATTTTGGAGCAGCTGCCAGGAATGCATTATGGGAAATATGTGAGACATTATTTAGGAAGATGGACTACATTTAGCTGTATAGCATGTCATTTATTTGCTAAATATTCATTCATTGAATATGTGCCAAGCACTGCACTAAGTGCTGATTTACATTAATAAGGGAAGCATGGTTTTTATCTTAAAGAAACTTACAATTTAATGTGGAATATGCCTAATTTCTAGCAACCACAAAATAAATTTAAAAATCCATGAATAAAAAAATTACAACTCAGGGCAGGAGCATGGCCAAGTGGTAGAGTGCTTGCCTAGTATGCATGAGGCCCCAGGTTCGATTCCTTGTTACCACATACACAGAAAAGGCTGGAAGGCTCAAGTGGTAGAATGCTAGCCTTGAGAAAGCCCAAGGACAGTTCCCTGGCCCTTAGTTCAATCCCCAGAACTGGAAAAAAAATTTTTACAACTCAACAACAGCAAAATAAGCAACCTAAGTAAAAAGAAATGGGCAAATGACTTAAGTAGATCTTTTTCTAAAGAATATACACATGTATTCAATCATACATGGAAAGGTGCTCAAACTACTACTCATTATGGAAATGCATATAAAAATTCCAGTGAGATATCACTTCACACCAATTAGAATAATTCTGATCAGAAAAGAAAATAGCACAAATTAATGTGTTAGTAAAGACAGAGAGAAATCAAGACACCAGTGTATTCTTCATTGGAGTATAAAGTACTGGAGTGTATGTGGACTATAGCATAGCATTTCCTCAGAACTTTAAAAATAGAATTAGCAGGGCCGAGAGTTAGGCCTAGTAGTAGAGTGCTTACTTAGCATGCACGAAGACCCAGGTTCAATTCCTCGGTACCACATACATAGAAAAAAAAACAGAAGTGGTGCTATGGCTCAAGTGGTAGAGCTCTAGCCTTGAGAAAAATCCAAGGACAGTGCTCAGGCCCTGAGCTTAAGCCCAGGACTGGCAAAAAAAATAGAATTAACATATGATATGGAAATTATATTTCTGTGCATATACCCAAAAAAGTGAAAATTGAGGTTGCATGGAGAGATGAGGTGGGAGATGTGGGTAGAGGTTGCCTATGGTATATAAAGTCATAGCCAGAGAAGACACTGGCATTGTTGCTCTGAGGTATCATGAGGTATCTGAGGTGTCTTATTTTATAAAAAATAAGACACACAACCAATATCAACCAGATGAGAAGAATACTCACAGTATGCAGAGGCAGAGTATAGTTGACATTATTGTGCTGTGTAATCAAACATAGCTAGAAGAGAGGATTTTGCATGCTATGTAAAGAAAGAATATTTAAGGCAATGGAAAACCTAAGTATCTTGACTTGATCAATGCGTGTATATTGTATTAGTATACCAAAATATCAGTCTGCATTTTGTTTTGTTTTGCTTTGATATGAGCGTCAGTACTGAGGTTGAGCTCGGTCTCACACTCTCACTTGGCTTTTTCCTTTCAAGGATAGTGCTGCACCACTTGAGCCATACTCTACACCTGCCTTTTTGCTGGTTAATGGGAGATAAGAATTTTTAAAAAGCCATCTTACGCTGGCTTTGAACCAAGATCCTCAGATCTCAGCCTCCTGAAGAGCTAGGATTATGGGTTTGAGCCACTAGCACCCAGCTTACCATATACTCTTCAACTAATAAATGCTAGAAGGCAAAACACCTTTCTTTGTGTCTCTGGTTCAAGTTCCTTTCTATCTCTTAATCTTCTGTTCACTAGGTCTGGAGAAAATACTCATTAATAAAATCCAAAGCCAGATGCTGATGGCTCTCACATATAATCCTAGATACTCAGAGGGCTGAGATCTGAGGATCTTAGGCTGAAGCCAGCCCAGAGAAGGAAAGTATATGAGACTCTTATCTCCAATTAATCAGCAAAAAGCCAGAAGTAAAGGTGTGACTCAAGTGTAGAGTGCCAGCTTTGAGTCAAACAGCTACAGACAGCTCCTAACTCTGAGTTCAAGCTCCACTGCTAACATAAAAGCAAATAAACAATAATGAACAACAAATAAGTAAACAATGAATGAAATCCAAGAAGTCTTGAACCATTCCTTTTCATTCACTCTTCTGTGTGAGACCAGTGTTCTTCTGCATTAATTAGAGTGGGAGAAGAAACAATACGGGGGACGGAGGGGAAGAAGGAGGAAAAAGGGAATATCATGCCACAGAAGGAAGGGAAGAAGCAAGAAAGAGAGGAAAAAACTGTCTTTTGAAATAGAACTATTCTTTCCCTCTTTTTCTGACAACTTGGCTAATAATATAAGTGAATACTCTAGGTTTATAATCATTTGTGGGATATATTGATCTTGTTCTTAAGGTTTCACTTTTATTATTATTATTTAGAGTAAGACAGATACTCTAGAAGAAGAGAGGGCTTCTTCCTTGACATGAGGAAACCAGATCCATATTTGCAGTCCTCTTCAGTATGTTTTCAGGAGACTTTGTGGAGGTGCTAAGATGGCACCCACCCAGATTTAGGGCCCACTGGAGGCCCTGCCATAGTTAAAGATCTTCATTGCATAGGTCATAGCCTCGACAGCATTTGAAGGTCACAAAGTAGACACTCCACTTTATGTTTCTCACATTGGCACAGTTCTTCACGCAGCCCATGAAGGTTAGCCAGAGGGTATGATCCGCTGAATTGGGAAAGAGGAACAGATCAGTAAGCCTGATTCTTAATCTTCTGAAAAACAAATTCTCTTTAGCTCTCACCCAGAGCTGAAAATAACATCCTGAAGTTTAGGGCTGGGCTGTTTGAATGCGAAGGATTCTAAGATGCTGTAGATAATACTATAACTGTTTTAGAATCTTATTACAGGTGGAAAACATGTGAGCAACAATTTGGGGATTGCCAAAGCTGAGTTTCTATAGAAGGAAGGGTTATAAATGCCAGGGGTGTGTGGAACATAAAATGGGGGAAACAAGAGAAATCAGTCTTACTGTTAAGGATTGACTCTCACCCTGTTTTCCCAGGTATGTACAGATACCAGGCAAGGCACCAAAGGTAAGTTCAGAATAGCACTTCAGCTGGGCAATCTAACCAAACCTGATTGTAAACATTCCATCATAGGCCCAATCAAAAATCTCCCCAATTTTCTTGACCTGATGGTCCTTGCATTAACCTCTGCCTCCTTGCTCAGACCTCATAAAACCCAGCTCCTGTCCCAGCTCAGACACATTCTCTCTAAGCCCCTGGGAAGGCTGCATCCCTCATTGCGTCATACACAGTCTGACCTCTTCCTTTCTCCTCAATTTTCCTAACACTTACCTTTCAGGGACTATTTAGCCAGTGTCTTCCAGTCCCTCCGCACCCTCTGTTTGTTTACTTATTTATGGGGAAGTTGAGGCAGGCACTGTAGCAACTAGTTGCTCTTCCTCTCAGCTCAGTTCAGTCTGCTGTTTTTCTACTGGGCTTCTCAAACACATACACACTACAGCCTCCAGTGATCACCTTCATCTGTGTGTGTGTGTGTGTGTGTGTGTGTGTGTGTGTGTGTGTGTGTGTGTGTGTACTGGAGCTTGAACTCAGGGCCTGAGCTCTATCCCTCACATTTTTTTGCTCAAGGCCAGTGTTCTACCATTTGAGCTACAGATCTATTTATGGCCTTTTGTTGGTTAATTGGAGATAAGAGTCACACAGAATTTCCTGCCTAAGCTGGCAACAAACCATGATCCTCAGATCTCAGCCTCCAGGGTAGCTAGGATTTCAAGAGTGACCCACTGGTGCCCAGCCATCTGTTTTTTCATTATGGCACATGATAGGGTCAAAGACATCAGCCACCCTAGACGTCTAGACCTGAGCCTGCTGGTAGTAACCTAATGTGACCCCACCCCACTGCAGTGGCCCTCGGGTCCTGGCAGATTCCTCCATCTTGTCTTTCTTTTCCCCATCCCACAACTTACCTTTGTACATCATCCCGATCGCACAGGCCTCTTCATTTGTGGCTGTGCACACGCCTCTTCCTCTAGAGCACTTTTCTCCGGGGAACATGAGGTGACACATTCTGCACTGAATAACGTCCATCTCTTGTGCAGCAAATGGGGAAATAGAAGTGAGAGAAGACGGCACAGCCATGAAAGGTCCCACCTCCCCTTCCGATTCCAAACTTCGGTTGGAGTTACATGCCTTTATCATGCAGACTCCATGAAATGTGAACATTCTCCCTTATTGAAATGGGCTAGAGAGGGGTTGCAGTTTAAGGTAATAAGGGTTTTAGCTTGAAAAATGAGCACGGAAAGAAAGGGAGAGGGAGAAGGAAAAGAAACATCAATTGTGAGGTGGTCCAGGTAAAGGCTGTACATACTCACCAGAATTGTGTTTGCCAACAGCTACTTCCATATCTGTGCTGACAAGGAAGAGGTAAAATTCATCTGCAATTTTATCTTAGATTTACCTCCTGCCTCCTGCCTTTGTCATTTCCCTCCTCAGGACTTATTCTCTACTCTCAGCCTGGAGCCAGAAAAAGCTAAGGTTCTTTCTGTTCTTTCAAAGCTAAGTCATGCACCTGTGATCTAGTCCACCCCTTCTTCCAGTACTCTTCATCCCCTTAAAGCATCTCAGACTCTCAGCCCTGTAGGATGGAACGCAGGCCAGCAGAAAGAGGAGAAATGCACATTTGAGGTCTCATTCTTTTCCTTCCAATTGGCCTTCTGTGGTTGTTCTCATCCTTGCAGGCCTGGAACCTGACAATGGAAACATTCATCCGAGACTCTTGATTGCTACACCTTAGTTTTGGACAGTTGGTGTCTGTAAAGTCAGGATTCTACTTCTTCCATCTTTCTAACTCTTCATAAACATACCCTGTTGGTTGCTCTTGGGATTGCTTTGTCCGTCCTCAAATCTGCTCTCCTTCTAGCCCCATTCTGCTAGATGAGGTTGTTGAAATTTAAGGTCTATTTCTTTTTATTTTTTCAACTTCCTTTCAGTCCCTGTTATCTACCTGAAACCACTCACCTCCATACCTTCTTCCATTCCCATCTTGCGTTCATTTCTACTTACCTGAATACTCTTTCTCTGCAAATGACCCAGATAGGACTGTTGAAACAACCAAGAAATGCCACATTGTCTGAAGATCTCACAGTTCCAACCCCCATCTCATAGCTTCTAGGGAAATCCTCTCAGTTTCTCTGCTCCCTACCCATTTCCTCCTATAAAGGCCTTTCCTTAAAGTCCGGGACATTTCATACATTGTGCGTGGAAAATCACTGCCCAGAGCTAGTTAACAACTCACTTCGTGTTACCATGAAGGCTCTGCTATGGATCGCTGACTCAGTTTTAGATCCTGGACACTTCTCTCCAGCCATCTACCCTTGGAACTCACCCCTAGAGCAAGAGAGCAGAGTGAGGAGTCTCAGCAGGAGGGACCTGCTCATTTTAGAGGGAAAGAAGACCAGATTAGCACAGGAAACTTCAAAATTACCTATTTATACATCTGCGGGCCAGGCTTCCCGAGGAAGGGCTAGGGGTGGGGACACTGGGCGGCCTTGAAAGTCATATTTAGCTCCTACAGAAATACGCAATGTTGTCATTTCTCTTTTTGGCTACTTGGAGGAAGATGAGCTAGGAAGGTCTTGATTTGAAGTTCTTCCGGTCATGCCTCTCAAGATTTCTGTTGTCGAGTTTTCTGATCTCTGCAGCCTACCACTGTGTCAGAAGCCGGAAGGATAATCCAGAGCAGGATGCTCAGTTCTAGAGTGATATACAGCAAGGTACCTATTAAGAGCTGAGAGAACACAGGAGTATATGTAATTGGCTGGGTGCTGGTGGCTCACACCTGTAATTCTAGCTATTTAGGAGGCTGAGATCTGAGGATCACAGTTCAAAGCCAGCTGGAGCAGGGGAAGTCCATGAGAGTCTTATCTCCAATTAACCACCAGAAAACCAGAAGTGTCATTGTAGCTACAAGGGGTAGAGAGCTAATTCTGAAAAATAAAGCTCAGGGACAGCATCCAGACCCTGCGTTTAAGCCCCATAACTAACTAATTAAATGGATGGAAATTCACCTTCCAATTATTATTCTTTACAATTGATGTTCTCTTCATGGGTGGTTCAGTAGAAACATACTGCTTCATTGGTAATGGAAACACTTGCATATAATGACCTTTTTGAATAGGTTGAGTAGATTGATAGGGGTATCTTGAGATATCACTGTGGCAGATATCCCAAGTGATAAAGATTTAAAAAAAAAAAAAGAGGAAGAACAGCAGGCACTGTTCCTCACAGTGCCTTAATTCTGAAACCAGTACAGCTGGTACTAATGACCCATGAAGGAAAAAACAGTCCCTTCATGTGAAGGGTTTGAGGCCAGTTCAGATTAGATTGGCTTATCTTCTCCACACCCCCCTCCCCACCCTCAGCTATCGCTCTTTCCTCAAAGAGTAAATGGATAAAGAAATAAATAGATTCCATCTGTGCAATGGAATATTATTCAACAATGTAAAATAACGAACTATTGATACATGTAACAACAGGTCCTAAGGGAATGGCTAATGTTGAATGAAAACATTCAATTTCAAATGATAAGCAGTTTATTATTCCATTTATGTAACAATCTTAGAATAACCCCATCACAGTGGGGACGAATATTACCAGTGCTTGGCAGGCTTGAGAGTGAGGTGGAAAGCCTGCCTGTAAATGCTGTAGCTTGAAAGAGTTCCTTGGTAATAATGAATACTTACATGACTTTTTGGATGTTTTACACAAATGGTGCACGTGATAAAAATCTCATAGTAATACACACCAAAAAACAAATACATGTCAAAACTGATGAGACTGAAAAAGTGATGTTGAACCAATGTCTATTTTCTGGTTTAGGAATTGTTGAAGATAGTATCATGGGAAAGCTGGGTGAAAGATGCACAGAAGTCAGATACCAGTAGCTCATGATGGTAACCCTAGGTATTCAAGAGGGTGAACTCTGAAGATCATGGTTCAGAGCTATCCCAGGCCAATAATCCAGGAAATTCTTTAAGATTGTTATTATAAAGGTATTGTACAGAAGGGTTACAGTTACATAAATCAGGTAATGAATTGATTTCTCTTTGGATAAGGTCATCCTTTCCCTTACTCTTGCCCAGTTTTCCTCTCCCATCCTCACCCACAAGTTGTATAGTTCATTTTCAACCCAATGTCTAGTGAATTCAGCTGCTGCATTTGTTCACCCTTTGCCCCTCCTTTTCTGTGTCCCCCCTTTCCCTCCCAAAGACAGATAAATGAACAAACAAGACAAAAGAGAAGGAAAATGTTGAAAGGAAATGCCTCTTGTTTCCATTTCTTGGAGTTCATGTCAATAAATATTATTTTATATGATCAGAGGTACATAAGCATTGTACGTTTGTTATCCTCACCTAAGAATATCCTCCTTTGCTCTCACTGTGCATAAATGCCTAGAGTTGTGTATAATTTACCATGTTCCAGTGCATTTTAGACCTAGCTTCCACATATGAGAGAAAGCATGTGCCCTTTGTTTCTCTGAGTGTGGCTGAGCTCATGTCACATGATTTGTTCTAGGTTCATCCATTTCCCTGCAAATGAAATAATATTATTCTTTCTAATGGCTGTGTAAAATTCCACTGTGTATAGGTACCACGTTTTTTGGATCCACTCATTTATTGTAGGGCTTCTGCACTGTTTCCACAACTTGGCTACTGTGAATAGTGCAGCAATAAACATGGATAAGCAAGGCTCTTTATGGGATCCTGGCTTGTGATGTTCTGGGTAGATACGCAGGAGTGGTATGGCTGACTCATAGAGAAGGTCTGTTTTTGTTCTGAGGAACCTCCAAACTGCTATTCAGAGTGGTTGTACTAGTTTACATTGCCACCAACACTTCAATAGGGTTCCTTTACCCCCAAATCCCTGTCAACATTTGTTTGTATGTTTTCTTTCTCCCTAGAGAAGTTGTACAAGTTGTATTAGATTTATTGCTAGATACTGAGGCTATTGTTCCAGGAACTGCGTGGGATCCATTGCCTGGGGTCAGGAGAACAGAACAATCTGTCTACCGGGCCTTAGGTGGAGGTAATTTTGATGATAAGAGGCAAAAAATGAAAGGCAAAAAACTCAGTCAGCTGAGGCAAGGGAACACGCGGCATTCACAGTCTGAATGCCTGGCAGCATTCAGAGGTACGTGAAGACGGAAGAGAGGCTCAGAGCATGGAAAAGATAAAAATACACTCAAGGGAAAAAAAACCCAGCTCTGATGAATTCAGAGATTCTAGTGTGAGTTCAAATGATGGACATGGAAGGGTAGGAAAGGATGTATACAAAAGTAGATATCTCATTTTCCTGAGATTGCAAGATAGAGCCTCAGGCTTGTATGTGCTAAGAAAGTGCTCTACTACAGATGTGTGTCTCTGTAGCTCTATCACCTTGGCCTAGAAGGGGAGAATCTCATAAACTTACCACACTCCCTTTCCCATTCCAGAAAAGTCACTCCCCAAACAAAGGTCTAAGATGTCAACTCAAAGTCACTCTTATGAGAACTCTCAGCTTGGGTACCACCCAAGTTCCAGCTCTCCAAAATGTAATAGGTACTACATTTCAGTATCACCAGTGTAACAGGGATTTATCTCACCATGCCGGCCTTTCCAGGGGTGCTATAGTTTGAGTGTGACCCTGAAAGGTTCATCTGCTAAAAGCTTAGTCCCTGATGTTGTGTCAAGGTAACAACCTCTAAGAAGACTGAGATCTAAGGAGCACAGTTCAAATTCAGCCAGAAAAAGTCTATGAGGGTTTTATTGTTAATTAGCTAGCAAAAAGCTGGCTGACAGTGTGAAGCTTTGAGTTCAAGCCCCAGTGCTAGCACTAAAAAAAAGGAACAAATCAGGGGCTGGGAGTTTGGCCTAGTGGTTAAAGTGCTTGCCTAGCATACGCGAAGACCTGGGTTCGATTCCTTGGTACCACATACATAGAAAAAAGCTGAAAGTGGTGCTGAGGCTCAAGTGGTAGAGCTCTAGCCTTGAGAAAGTCCAAGGACAGTGCTCAGGTCCTGAGCTCAAGCCCAGGACTGCCCCCCCCCCCAAAAGGAACAAATCAACAACAGGAAGTAGAGCTGTGGCTCAAAGTAGTAGAGCACTAATCTTGAGCAAAAGCAGCTCAAGGATGACAGTACTCAGGCCCTGATTTCAAGCCCCACAACCCACAAAAATGAGTGATTGAAAATGAATGAATGAATAAACAAACAAATAAATAATGTAAAGGACTGGAAGTATGGTTCCAATGGTAAGAGTGTTTGCCTAGCAAATATAAAGCTCTAATCAGGTTCAAAACCCCTGTGCCATAATGTATAATGCATAATATGATATAAAATATATAATGAATAAAATGTGTATATAATATATTATATAATATGTGTTATATATTATATATAGTATATATAGCCTCCATGTGTTTGCATATGTAGCCACCTATTTCTTTTTCTTGTTGGGATAATGTATAGAGGGGTTACAGTTACATTCATCAGGGAGTAGGTACATTACTTCTCACACATTCATACCCCCTCTAATGTTTATGTCCCCATTTCCTTCTCCCAATCCTCTTGTTTTCCCCCTTCCCTTTCCTATTTCAAATAAACAAATAATCGTATATACAATATACCAGGTAACAAAGTCAGATACAGTAACAATATGAGATTAACCGTAAGGGCAAAAAAAGAGAAGAGAAATAACATAGGACCTTAAGAACAACAATCCCACAAGATAAAGCTCTTATTGCCATATCCTAGAGATCCTTTCATTTAGCTCATCCTATATGACTGTATATACCTAGATTTTAAGCTATTGTAATCCTCTTCTGGGAGAATCCTGGATTTGTACTAATTATTACAAATAAGGGAAACCAGGGAGTCTGTGTTTCTTTGGGTCTGGCTTACTTCACTTAATGTGAATTTTTCCAAGTCTTTCCATTTCCTTACAAAAGGGGAGATGTCGTTCTTTCTGACAGTAGCATAGAATTCCATTGTATGTAAGTACCACATCTTCTTGATCCATTCATCTACTGAGGGGCATCTGGGTTGGTTCCACACGTTTGCTATGGTAAGTAATGCTGCAAAGAACATCATTGGGCTAGTAACTTTAGTATGCCCTTGTTTCTAGGCATTAGGGTAAATGTCAAGGAGTGGGATTTCTGGGGCATGGGGGAGCTCTGTGTTTAGTCTTTTGAGGAGTTGCCGTACTGCTTTCCAGAATGGTCGAACGAGTTTACACTCCACCGACAGTATAGTAGTGATCCCTCCTGGCCACATCCCTGCCAGCATCTGTTGTTATGAGATTTCTTGATCATGGCCATTCTAACTGGAGTGAGGTGGAATCTCAAAGTTGCTTTGATTTGCATTTCTTTAATCCTCCTATTTTTTTGAGATTTTTAAATTGTATTTTATTGTCTGGATAATGTATAGAGGGGTTACAATTGCATTTGTCAAGTAATGGGTACATTACTTCTTAAAACGCTACCCCTTCTCATGTTTTTAATCCCCCTTTTCTTCCCCCCACTCTCTCCCAATCATCTTGTTTTCCTCCTTTCCTTTCTTATTTTAAATAAGTGTATATACAGTATACTAGGTAACAAAATCAGATACAGTAACCACATGAAATTAACCATAACTGTAACCTCCTATTTTTATCTGGCTATCACTGCCTAGTTTTATTCCATTGTGACCTGATAAAATACAAAAAATTATTTTAATTTTTTAAATGTCTATTAATACTTATTTTATGAATTTCTTAATAAAGACCCAGAAACACAATGAATTAAAGAAAGTTTGGACAAATGGGACTGTATTAAACTGCAGAGCTTCTGTATGGCAAATGACATAGCTAGCAAGCTAAACAAAAAGCCCAGAGTGGGAGAAGATCTTCACTAACCATACAACAGACAAAGGCCTCATATCTAAAATATATCAACAGCTCAAAAAATTGAATCACTCCAAAACTAATCTCCAAAGAAACAACCATTCCATAGAAAGATGGGCCAAAGACTTACAAGAGTCTTTGAAGAAGAAATAAGAATGGCCTATAGACACATGAAGAAATTCTCGATATCTCCGGCCATAAAAGAAATGCAAATCAAAACAACTCTGAGATTCCACCTCATTCCAGTTAGAATGGCCATGATCAAGAAATCTAATAACAACAGATGCTGGAGGGGATGTGGCCAGGAGGGATCACTACTATACTGTCGGTGGAGTGTAAACTCGTTCAACCATTCTGGAAAGCAGTATGGCAACTCCTCAAAAGACTAAACATAGAGCTCCTCTATGACCTAGCAATCCCACTCCTTAACATTTACCCAATCTTCCAGAAACAAGGACATACTAAAGCCATTAGCCCAATGATGTTCTTTGCAGCATTACTTACCATAGCAAATGTGTGGAACCAACCCAGATGCCCCTCAGTAGATGAATGGATCAAGAAGATGTGGTACTTACATACAATGGAATTCTATGCTGCTGTTAGAAAGAACGACATCGCCCCATTTGTAAGGAAATGGAAAGACTTGGAAAAAATCATATTAAGTGAAGTAAGCCAGGCCCCAAAGAACATAAGCTCAATGGTTTTCCTCATTTGTCATAATTTGTACAAACCTTGGACTCTCCTAGAAGAGGATTATAATAGCTCAAAACCTAGATGCATAAGGCTATATAGGATGAAGCTAAATGAAAGGACCTTCAGGATATGGAAACAAGAGTCATATAATGTGTGATTGTTGTTCTTAATATACTGTTATTTTCATCTGTTTTGTTGTCCCTTGGTTATTCTCATATTGTTACAGAATCTTACCTTGCTATCTGGTATATTCTATATATGATTATTTGCTTATTTGAAATAGGAAAGGGAAGGGGGAAAACAAGATGAGGGGAACGGTGAGGGAGGAAAATGGGTACAAAAACATGAGAAGGGGTACCAATATGTGTGAAGTAATATACCTTCTATCTGGTGAATATAACTGTAACCCTTCTATTAATTACAATAAAAAAGTTACAACTGGAAAAAAAACTTATTTTATGTCCAAAAATGTTATCTATTTTGCAGAAAGTTCTACAAACTTCTGGAAACAATGTATGTTAAAGACCATTGAGTACAATAGATTTTAATTCCATTTGTTCTATAGGATCGCTTAATTCTGAAGTTCCTTTGTTGATTTTCATCCAGATGATTTATCTGTTGGTGAGGGTGAGGTACTGACATCCGATCATTGTGTTAGGATCTATGACTTTATGTTCAATAGTATTTGTTTCACAAAATTGGATATGTATGTATGTATGTTTACCATTGCTACGGATTCTTCTCCTTGCCAATATGAACTGGCCTTTTTCTCATGTGATTAATTTTTTTTTTTGCCAGTCCTGGGCTTGAGCTCAGGGCCTGAGCACTGTCCTTGGACTTTCTCAAGGCTAGAGCTCTACCACTTGAGCCTCAGCACCACTTCCGGCTTTTTTCTATGTGTGTGGTATCGAGGAATCGAACCCGGGTCTTTGTGCATGCTAGGCAAGCACTCTACCACTAGGCCAAACTCCCGGACCCCTCCTGTGATTAATTTTTGTTGAAAGCCTGTTTTCTTTCAGGTGTGAGTTTAGCTACCCTGCTTATTTTGTGGCTCCATTTGTTTGGCACACATTTTTTTTTATCAACCTTTCACTTTAAACCTGCATTTGTTTTTGCCAGTGAGTTGTATTTCTTGTAGGCAGCAAACAGTTGCTCATCTTACTTCTTTTTCAATTCAGTGTACCAGTCTGTGTCTTTTAATTGAAGAAGTTGGACTGCTAAAATCCCTTAACATTATTGACAGGAATATAATTCCTATCCTCTGGGCCCCCAGTGTCTGAATTTGGGGTAGTTTCTACCACTTGAACCACAGCTCCACTTGCAGTTTGGGGGGTAGTGAATTGGAGATAAGTGTCTCACAGTCCTTCCTGGGCCGGCTTCAAATGGGGATCCTCAGATCTCACCCTCCTGAGGAGCCAGGATTAGACGTGGGAGCCACTGATGGAGGCCGAGCTTCCTTCATGCTTTCAGTGACTGGAATTTATCTTCCTTTGTGTGTGTGTAGGAGTCACTTAACAGCTTCTGCAGTGCTAATTCGGTGGTCACAGACTCCTTTCATTTCTCCTTCCCTCAGGAAGGGTACCTTTGCCGAATGTGGTTGTTTAGATTGCTTAGTCATCTTCTCTCAGGAGCCTTCCATATCCTCCTGGTGGTTAGAGTCTCAGGTAAGAAATCTCCTATTCTGCTGGCTTTGCCTTCAGAGCCGGCTCAGACCTTCATCCCTCTCTGTCAGTCCAATAGTATGTGATACGGCTAACTTGGGGAATCCAGCTCAGTCTAAGTGTGTTTTTGTACTCGTGTATGCCTATGCCTTCCCTTGGTGCTAGGTCTGTCTCTTTCCTATTAATGAATCCCTTGATGAGAAGCCCTGGGAGGGCTGTGGTCCAGGGACAGGAAGCAGAACACCCACTCTTCTTTGGAAAGAGGCAGGGCTCTGGAACACAGACAGATCGACTTCACCATTTGCAGCCTGGAAGAACATTATTCACAGAACTGGAGACCAGAGAAGAACCTTCAGCCTCATCACCACCCACAATCCAGTGCACCACTGCTGAGCCCTTCCTGGATCTTGACTGCTGGCCTCATCGCTCCTTCCCTTTCCATCTTTCCCGGCATACATGGATCAGCTCCTGTTCCTCGGGCTCCCAGGAGTCCTCCTGGTTTTGTGTCAGCCTCACATGGGAGGTGAGTTCTGTGAGGAGCTGAGGGAAAAAAAAAAGGATCAGGGCAATAGGATCTGGAAGAAATGTCACCATCACAAAGGGCAAAGGTCAAGAGCAGTGGGAGCAATGCTTGTAGAAGCCTTGTCCTTGAGCCTCTAGCTGACACAAATACCCTTTGCACCACACGAGTGCTTCCCAGGGACTCTTCTGTCTGCTAACTCCACCATAGCCAGCTCTAGGCTCCAGAGAGTTATCAGGAGAACTCTTGATGAGAAAACTAGAGAATAATTGGGGGTCTAGAAATGGAGGATATATATACAAACATACACACATACATATATACATACATACATACATACATACATACATACATACATACATACATGGAATAGCATCATTCCCCCAATTAAAGCCTCAGCCCTGGTTTAAAAAAGAACTCAGAAGACTGATCTTCATTCCTTGTCTCAACTGGACCCTTGGTTTCCTCTCCTAGCAATGAAGTGTCCACATTGGCAATCCCTTCAGGAACCATAGTTACAAGCTAAACCTGTAGAGAGAGGACACAGCTACTGAGAAGCCCTGAGACTCCTAAACAAACAAACAAAAAACAAATCATAACGGATTAACAGGCAACCTCCTCCCACTTTCCCCAGAAACCTGGGCTTCTCCAGGAGGTACACCTAGAACAGGGGGACTCCAGATGTCCCAGCAGTATGGCTAAGAACACCTTGGCAGCCCAGAGTCACAGCCTCCAGTCAGACATCTGTATCAGCAACTCTCCCATTGTCCTCTCCCTGAGTGGACTGCCCTGTTCTTACTCTATGATTCTGATGTCATATTCAGATCCGACAAAGAATCCCATCATATGTACCTCCTGTGATAAAGTGGATAAAACCATCTGCAGAAAGAACCTAGGTTACTGTGAAGCCAGATACCCTGACTTTGCATGCCAGTCTAAAGAAGTGTATGTGCTGGGTTTTACTGGAGGTAAGGAAACTTTATGGTTTGGGAGAAAAACAACACTGGATTCAAAATCAGAAGTCTCCTGTCCCATGAGCTTTAGTATTTACTTAGCCAAATTCTCATCTTGTTTTTTACTTTTGAATCCATAACTCTTTTATTATTTGTGTATCTGTGTGTAAGCTGTATATATGTATACGAGTGTATGCATACCAGCACTGATAAGTGAACTCAAGGCCTTACACGCTTGCCTGGCTTTTTCACTCAAAGGTAGAATTCTCTACCACTTGAGCCACAATTCCACTTGTAGCTTTTTGCTAGTTAATTGCAGATAAAAGTCTCATAGACGTTTCTTGCCTGGCCTGGATATTTTAACTTCAGTCCTCAGACCTCAGCCTCCTGAATAGTTAAAATTACAAGTATGAGTCAACAGCACCCAGCTTGTGCTTTTTTTTAAGTACTGCTTCACAGGCCCGGTGTCTCACACCTGTAATCCTAGCTGTTCAGGGGGATGAGATCTGAGAATCATGGTTCAAAGCCAGACCAGACAGGAAAATCTGTTAAACTCTTATCTTCAATTAACCTTCAGAGAAGTAGTGTGTGGCTCAAAGTGGTAGAGTGCTAGCCTTGAGCAATAAAGCTCAGGGACAAAGCTCCATAGCTGACAAAAAAAGCATTATTTTGATTATATCAATATATGCAGGCACAATGTAATAAATGCACACATGTACAATGTGGATTGATCAAATAGAATAGTTAGCTTTTTCATCTCCTTAGACATTAAAAAAGAAAAATCTGTGTGTCAGTTTGTGGAGTTTGAATTCCAGGCTTTGCACTCTTATTTTGCATTTCTACTCAAGGCTAGTGTTTTTAAAAACAAGAATTTTGTTTCAGTGAGTAATCTGCAAATTCCCATATTCCTGATATTCAGTGGTTTAAGTCCTAATAGATAATTAACCCTGCTATAAATGCATGTGTTGGGCACAGGGTGAGCTGCCCTGGAAGACCTTCTTTTGTGGAAGGGTTTTCAAGTCTCAAGCTGCCAGAAAATGACAGGAAAGGGAGGGGAGAGGAGGGAAGATAATGACAGTTTTATCACTTTCTCAGGCACCGATCTGATCTGGGGCCTCTCTTATTCCTCTACTTTCTACAGAATACGAGTATAAATATTCCATCCTGGGTTGCCCAGAAAGATGTATGGAATATGTGCTCATCTCGAAGTGGGAGAAAATTGTCTATAACTGTTGTCACAAAACCTACTGCAACAGCTTGCCGATACCAAGTACTGTCAAGGAAAATCCCTTCAAGTCCAAGTATTTTTCTAACACTACCAAATGATTTGCAAACCCTCCCACTATTCTTTCTTCTTCAGAATCTCAAGATTTGGATATGTCTGCACCCCCAGCCTCTGCCCCCACCCCCTACAGTCTCCTCTCCTGAGAGCGATGGATAGAGAATTTGGTGGATCATTGAAATGTTATCTAGGCCTACATCATCTTCACCAGATCCAGAATTTGGGTCTGCTCTTTGGGAGGGGGGCAAACCCCAAGTCTAGATGGAAATGGGATGCGTTAAGCTGTGCTGGGACATTTGTAAGACCACAAATGCCTTACAAAGAAGCTATAATTAATACAATAATAAGAATAATACTAATAACTGTACATCAAGGATTCATGGACAGTTACTATACTGACTCAGAAAAGGGAAATATTCTGGGCAGAGAATTGTCTGACAAAAGTCTCTGAGCTAGCTGGCCACAGATGACCCACACCTAAAATTCTAGCTACTTGAGAGGCTGAGATCTGAGGATTACAGTTCAAAACCATTCTGGAAGACTCTCATCTCCAATTAATCACAGAAGAAAGCCAGAAGTGGCACCGTGGCTCAAGTAGTAGAGCACTAGCCTTGAGTGAAATGAGTTCAGGGACAGTGAGCAGGCCCAGAGTTCAAGCTCCGGAAAAAAGAAGTTATTGAATTATTTCATCCCTTAGATGTTTGGGATCCTAATTCCCTTATGATCTGTGGGAGCAGGGTCTCTGAAAAGAAGGGTCTTGCTTTCCACACGCTTGGACTTCTGGCTGGGATTGGGTGGTGTGATGAGGGCAGAGGAAGGGGAAATTTCCTGGTGACTATAGGATGTAACTATTAAAAATCAGAGTGTAGCCAGGCACCCATGGCTCACGTCTATAATCTGAGCTACCTAGGATCATGGTTTGAAGCCACCCTAAGCAGAAAAGTCCCCATGAGACTCTTATCTCCAATTAACCTCTCAAAAACCGGAAGTGGTGCTGTGGTTCAAGGGGTAGAGCATTAGGGACAGCATCCAGGTTGTGAGTTCAAGGCCCCTCAATCAACAACAAGAACAACAACAAAAAAGAACGTATTATAGTGTGTGTGTGTGTGTGTGTGTGTGTGTGTGTGTGTGTGTGTGTGTGATAGCAGCTTTTGGTCCCATACAGGTGGTCCGACTACTTCTTCCTAAGCCACATCTATCAAGATTCCATCACCTGTGAGTTTTTCTAGTGGGGCAAATATACACATAGTAATGAGGCTGACATGCACAAAGAAACTGCTGAAAAGTTGCTGACTACCCAGGCTCTGGGGCCATCACCAGGATAAATAGGGAGCAATATCAGGTCTACTCTCAAGGACCAGGTAAAATGGGATGACAGGAGATTAAAATGCAGTGTGGGGGATGTAACAGGATGGACATGGAAGTGAGACTTGGGAGCACAGAGGGGAATCATGTAGATACAGACATTTCGAGAGTAGCTGAAAGAGGCCAACACAAGTTTGGTTGCCAATGGACAAGTTCAGTAGATATCAGCTGCCCGGAGGATCAGACATGCCATGTTTATAGACCCAAGAGTTCAGAGCTCTGAACAAGGAGTTCAGGAGACCCATGAAGGATCTGTAGGATGGTGGAAAATTGCTAGTAGGCATTCAATTCCATGCTTTATCATAGAATTCCCATAGAATGGGAAGGGTTGGGAGAGACTGAGAACGATGGGAGAGGTGACATTAAGGTGGATTCATAACTTAGGTGTTGAAGCAGTTCCACTTGCCTTCTAAAACTACCTAAACGTATTTCCTGATTTGTTTTATTAAAGAAGAATATTATAGACTCGTGTCTGTAGCCCTAACTCCTCAGTAGGCTAAGAGTTTAGGAGCAAGGTTTGAAGCCAGCCTGAGCAGGAAAGTCTGTGAGACTCCTATTTCCAACTAACTAGCAGAAAAACTGGAAATGACACTGTGGCTCGAGGTGGTAGAATGTTAACTGTGAGCAAAAAATACTCAGGGGACAAAAAACAGGTGCTGAGTTCATGCTCCTCAGCTGACCAAGAAGAGGGAGGGGGGGAGGGAGGGAGGGGGGAGGGGGAGAGAGAGGGAGAGAGGGGGGAGGAAGAAAGGAAGAAAGGAAAAAGAAAAAAAGATGTTTGGGAAAGATGACTCTTACACTTTTGATTATTTGATCTATTAGTACACAAAAGTACTGTGCTAATATCTGGTGGAATTCCTACTCTAGCCTTCAGCTAGATATCAGCTATGAGACCCAATGGTGTAGTAAGTCTTTGGGTCTCACTTCAGCTAAAGTCTCTGGTATCACACAGGACAGCTAAAGCTAACTCAAACTAAGAGATCCTTGGAGGTGGATTGATGCCATGGCAAAAGACATCCCTACAGCAGTGAGTGTGAGCAATTTCAGAAGCAGTGAAGCGTTCATCACCTTCGAAATTGCTCATGCACCTGATCTCCCCGTAGGAAGAATCAGACCCTGTGGAAAAGAAAAGCAGAAACAAGAGGTTACCGTGTGTGTGTGTGTGTGTGTGTGTGTGTGTGTGTGTGTGTGTGTGTCTGTCTGTCTGTCTGTCTGTCTGTCTGTCTGTCTCTGCACTTAAATGGAGATAACAGTGTCACAAAGTTTCCTTCCTGGATTGGCTTTGAACGGCAATCCTCAGAACTCAGACTCTGGCACAGGATGTTATTTCTTATAGCCAAGATATAAAATCCAACTCTAAGCAGACATGAACCAAAAACATATGAAGTGAAAGAATACTTCTAAAGCATAAGCTCTGACTCATATTCCTATGTCATACTTAGCAAAGTTCCTTCTCCCAGGACTCTTTAGACTTAGAAATATTCGTACTTGATGATGAGCAGAAGCTCCAGATAGGAAAACACCCAGATTAGAATGTGGTGGGAGGGGTGTGATGGAAGGGACATGGAAGTGAGCCTTGGGGTCACAGCAGCGAGTCATGTAGATACAGACATTTCCAGAGTAGTTGGAAAAGGCCCACACCAGTTTGATTGCTATAGGACATGTTGAGTCGATGTCAGCTTGAAGGAAGAGGAGAAATACCATGTTGATAGACCCAAGGGCTCAGAGCCTTGGAGCACTGAACAGCAAAGTTGTTGAGTTCAGGAGACCCAAGAAGATTCTGGACCACAGTGGAGAACCGCTAGCATGCATGCATTGCTTTTTGATCATAGAATTCTCCAATGAAGGTGACATTGTCACAAGACTCAAAGCCTCATGCCTTGTCCTGAATGGACTCATTTGCTATCTTACAGGAAGGCCTTAGGGTGAGTCCTGAAAGTGAAGTGGGAAATTCCACAGCTCTCACCAGAGCAATTGATGCACTTACAGGTGGAAGGAAATGCCAGATTCAAGTAGTCATACAAGATTCACCATCCTGCGCCAAGCATTCCTTCAATCCAGACTCACAGATCGAATTTTTGTAGGAATCACAATGATTACACCGGAGAGTGGAGGCTGCAAGAAAAAAAAACTGTGCTGAGAGGAGATAGGACTTAGTCCTGTCACTTCCCAAAGGACAGAGAAATGCCCAAGCTCCCTCCCAGTTTGGTGACACCAGAGCTTTGCCTTAGGGCTAAGCGCCCAGATACAATGACTAGAACAGCATACTGGGCTGGAGGAAGTAAGAAGGTGACCTCATTTTCTCCCAACAGTAGACAAGGGAAAAATTGGCTGGCAAGGCAAGGAGATGGGCCATTGTACACAGCCACGTTATTCTAGCTCACCCCAGAGATTGCATGCTGAATGGAGAGGACAGAACATTTCTTGGGTTATGAGATCTGGGGGTGTGTTCGGGGCGGACAATTCTCAGGCTGCTTAGGAGTCCCTGACTCCTCATTCCACAGAGAAATCGTGGTTTAAGGAGTATAAAAAGCATGCCTGATCCCAAGGGAGGCCAAGATAGGGGAAACACTGAGGAAAGTACCAAAATGGAAGACATCCGGTGACCAGGAATGGAGTCTTTCCATGTACGAAGTTAGATTCCATTCCTCAAAAGCCCAGGTGGAGTTCACAGACCCAAGGAAGTGGGGAAAATGCAACAGGATAAGCCAGTGCTCATACCCTGACCACCATCAACTACTACCCAAGGATTTACCAATTTGGATGTAGAGGAGAAAGACAGTCAGCTTTACCAGACTCTTCATGTCACTTCCGCTCAGTCCTGAAAGCAGGTGGTATCCCAGACCAGGAACAGTTGAGGTAGAAGCTGATGGAACTGGATAGCCACTGCTGGAACCTGCCCTGGTCTTTTAATAATAACACTCTGACCATGACATTTGTCAGTTGGCATGAGAAACCAGATGCAGATCTCAATCTCAGCACTTGCTTAGGTGGCAGTACTCCAGATCTCACTGCCAACGCCTATTTCTTATTTCTTTCTGCCCTCAGATTGCCTTGTTCTAGACAGCTCCAGATATAGACAACACAATGGGTTATCTCAGCATCAGAAAATCTGATATAGAGTACACCAAGTAGGTATTCACTGGTTCATGAGGCCTATGTGCTCCAAGAGAGAAATGCAAATCAATTCTATTCTCAAGGAAACAACGTGAAAGATCATGTGAGCATGGAGCATCGGTATCAGGAGCATCCCTGAGCTCTTTCTTGCTATCCTAGGGACTGCTAAATGAACTGTTAGGTTGGTCAGGTTCAAAAGAAGAAGACAGCTGGGTCAGGTGGCTCATGCCTATAATCTTAGCTACTCAAGAGGCTGAGATCTGAAAATCACAGTTCAAAGCCAGACAGGCCACTAAAGTCCATGAGAGTCTTATTTCCGATTAACCACCAGAAAACTGAAGTGGCCCTATGACTTAAGGAGTAGAGTGGTAGCCTTGAGCTGAAGAGCTCAGGGACAATGCTCAGGCCCAGAGTTCAGGCACCACAACTGAGAAAAAAATAATTGGAGGGGCTAGGAATTTGGCCTAGTGGTAGAGTGCTTGCCTAGCATACGTGAAGACCCGTGTTCAATTCCTCGGTACCACCTAGATAGGAAAAAAAAAGCCGGAAGTGGTTCTGTGGCTCAAGTGACAGAATGCTAGCCCTGAGAAAGCCCAAAGACAGTGCTTAGGCTCTGAGTACTGTCCCCAGGATTGGCAAAAAAAAAAAAATGGAGACAGCAGTGTTTTCAGTGACTTCAGATATCACTGAATACCAAGCAGGAATGGAGTTTATATCAACGGAGACATATATAGACCTGAAACCATAGAATCATTTACCATTTGTGCCTCTTTGCTGTATGAAAAATGGAAAAATGCTACAATGGGATGAGATTATTTTGCACTTGCAATCACCTGAATACACACTCTTGTTCCTGCTCCTTGCCAATCATGCATCCATTCTCAAAGAACTGAGAGCAAGCTCTGCCATTCTTCATCACTTTGCTGAAAGAATCTATGACTAGGTTGAGTGAGAGTCAGGAATGAATGAAGAGGTTCCATCTATCTATGCCCATCCTGGTATCTCGGTGGATTGTCAATAGCTTCAGTAATTGTCACTTACCATTCTTCCCTAGTTCTGTCAAACCCCGAAGTCACTTGTCTTGTCCTCTAGCTGCCCTGTATCTATGATTCTTAGTCATCTGAGAACTATATAGCCTGACACTTATCCCCTGATGACCTTAAAAAAAAGCTCCACATCCCAAATCTAATAAACCACTCGGGACAGTGTTTAGAACTTCCCTGGGTCTGGGTGTTCTTTGTAGTTATAGAACCATAAGAAGTGATGATGAACTTGTCTTTCTGAGGTGAAAGTGCTCCAGAGACATCACTAACACCTTACACCTCTAGGAAAATCAAGGTTAAAGTTAGTGGAAGTGGCAGACACTCAATAGGCCATATGAAAGGTCCAGGGTCCAAATGAAAAGATACCATGAGAATAGAGATATAGGAAGACAGATCCAGGATTGTACAAAGTATGTTTATTGAGGTCTTGGGGGACAGAAATAGATCCTGGATGAAAGCAAGATTGGAGAACCTCCGTACCCAAAGCCTGGGGGTAAGAACTGTTCCTTAGTTGGGTAAATGTGGGCTGTGCTCAACTGCCAAGTAGCTGCCTGCCCCTAAGATCTGTTACAAACAGTCCAGGCCTCAGAGGCCAGCATGCCATGCTCAGATGCTTATCTTAATTGTTTGTTCATGACCAGGTTAACTCGTCCTATGGATCACAAGACCTGGGCTCCACGTAACTCCATATCTCAGACCTATAGCTAAGACCAAGTGAGCGGTAGCCCTGTTCCTTCCCTCTAGAGACTCAGCTAGCCAAGCCTTCATCAGACCCCTGGCAGACCTCAGAAACACACTATTTGTGACTTGCCTGAGGATTTGATTGTTTTGAGTTGTGCCCTGGTGGCATAAGTGTGGTCATCAGGTCTGGAACTTGCTGGAACACCAGGGTCAGGAGTTACACTCCCGCACAGGGAGAGACCTGATTTCCTGAGCTACATTCAACCCACTGACATGGGGTCACTGCGGGTTGGAGATGCCATTGGGTTCATGCACATAGAAGCCCCATAAGCTCTCTTCATGCCAGCACAGCATACAGGATGGGAAGTGGGAATGGCATTGGGAAGTGGGGAGTCAGACAGGAGTCTTTTGATTCAGGAGACTCAGCTGGGTGTGCAGAGGATGATTTTCTGAAGGGAGGATCTGGCTCTGAAAGGAGATTGATCTAACCGGGCTGTGATTCAAGTCTGCACGGAGGTAAATAATCTGATTTCAGGCTGAGAGTTTAACCTAGTGGTAGAGTGCTTGCCTAGCATATATGAAGACTCAGGTTCGAGTCCTCAGTACCACACACATAGAAAAAAGCTGGAAGTGGGGCTGAGGTTCAAGTGGTAGAGCTCTAGCCTTGAGAAAGTCCAAGGACAGTGCTCAGGCCCTGAGCCCAAGCCTAAGACTGGCAAAAAAAAAAAAGTAAGAGATAAATCTCATTTCATTTTTGTCTGGTAAGCTTAAATCATCCACAGGCTGGAAGATTCTTAAACAACTCAGTGTGGCTCCTGGTCATAAATCCTCTCTGAGGGATGGAGTTGAAATTAACACCACAATGTTTTGCAATAAATATTTCCACCAGATAATCTTGTGTGAAAGACTGTCATGAAGATGAAGATGTAATAGACATATGCTTATGCATATGATGTGTATTTATTATGTATGCATGTGTCATTTCCCTGCCCATGGGAACTCGTTTACATATACCTATATATGAGTAATATATATATGTGTGTGTGAGTGGGTATCACACTGTATTTATCTAGGTATATGCCTAGACTAATTATACAATATGCCTATTGTAAATAATGCTACTGTTAGGTTTCAGGCCTGTCCATACTAAGCAATTTTGACACTTAGGAGTGTACACCCTGAAGTGGTACACTGGGTCATATGGTAGGTCTCCTTTCTTTCTTCCTTTCTTTCCTTTTCTTTTCTTTCTTCCCTCCCTCTCTCCCTCCTTCTCTGTCTCTTTCTTTCTCCCTCCCTCCTTCCTTCCTTCCTTCCTTCCTTCCTTCCTTCCTTCCTTCCTTCCTTCCTTCCTTCCTTCGGTCCTGGGGCTGAATTCAAGGCCTAGGTGCTGTCCCTAAGCTTCTCTGTGCTCAAGGCTACCACTCTACCACTTGAGTCACAGCGCCACTTACAGCTTTTTCTGGGTAGTTTATTGGAAATAAGACTCAGAGCCTTTCCTGCACTTGGCTGGCTTTGAACCTCAATCCACAAATCTCAGCCTCCTGAGTACCTAGGATTACCTATGTGAGCCATTAGCACCCAGTAATTTTTTTTGAAGTACCTCCAAAATGTTTTTCTTAGTGGCTGGACAGTATAGAAGAGGTGGGAAAGGGAAAGTCTGGGGACAAGCTGCACAGTTCCACGACATGACTCACTGCCCTATTTCATCCAGGTACACCCCACCTCTTACTACACCAATCACCTATGAACTTATGCATGGATGAATCCATTGATCCATTAACATCTCGTGAGCGAATTTCCTCCCAAAGACACTGCCAGCTAGGGAGCCCAGCTTCGTCCTATCAGCCTTCCTGGAGAACATCTCCCATCAAACACATGGACCCACAACAAGCCTCCCCCCCACCCGTGCTCCTAGATCTTCACAAACCTCTGCAGTGAAGCACACTCGACCACTGTGCTCACAAACCAGAACTTTCTCCTCATACGTTGCTGCCACATGGACTTCTAAAACAACAGGAAGTTTGGACTGAAATAAGTTGGAAATAGTGCATCCTTTCTAAAAACAGGCTTTACTTTCAGTATCATTCCCATCTTCTATGAGGCTGACAATTGTTTATCCCATATGATAAGAATATACTCATCATCTAATATTTTTAACAAATATATTTTATTTTTTGTGCTGGAACTAGGTACTTGAACTCAGGGCACTTGGCACTGTCCTTTAGTTGCTTGTTTTTATTTTTGTTTTTTTTCTTTAAAGATGGGGCTCTATCACTTGAACCAAAGCTCTACTTCTGGCTTTTTGGTGGTTAACTGGAGATAGGAGTTTCGCAGAGTGGATGGGAGTTTGGCCTAGAGGTAGAGTGCTTGCCCACCATGCACGAAGACCTAGGTTCAATTTCTCTGTACCACATACATCAAAAGTGCCAGAAGTGGTGCTGTGGCTCAAGTGGTAGAGCCTTGAAAGAGCCAAGGACAGGCCCTGAGTTCAATCCCCAGGTCTAGCAAAAAAAATTTAAAAAGTCTGACCGACTTTGCTCTCTGGGCTGGCTTCAATCCTGAGTCTTAGCTCTAAACCTCTTGAATAGCTGTGATTTATAGACATGAACTACTGGTGTCTGGCCTTGACCCCAATTCTTTTTTCCCCATCCTTGGGCTTGACCGCAGGGCCTGGGCACTATCTTTGCTCTTTCTCATTGCTAGCCCTCTACCACTTGAGCCACAACACCACTTTCAGCTTTTTCTGCAGTGATGAAAATAAAGAAAAGGAAAAAAGAACAGAAAAGAAAATGTAGTCTCTAAGGAGTCTGTTTGTGAATAGGAAAGGAAATCACTGCTTACAAATAAAGTGTCCAGTTTATCATACAAAAGACAATATGGTGGAATTTCTTTTGATCTAGCAAGAGTAAAATGCTCAGAAAAATAAGTCTTCACACACCAGATTAAACATGTAATAAATTTGTTGTCTATCAGCAATGTTATCATAAACAATTGATGGAAAATTTTCTTTTTTCTCTCAATTGTATTTTATTGTCAGGGTGATGCACAGAAGGGTTACAGTAACATTTGTCAAGTATGGAGGTCTTTCTGATTGCATGGATCTTGAAACACTAAACTAATACTTGTGATTTCTCTATCCTATTTTCATTCATGACAAGAAAGTCTTCCCGATGTCTTATTTTCATTTGTGATAATAAACAGCCACAGGAGTTCCAGGCCCTTAATGTAAAAAAAATTGCTCTTTCCATGGTAGCAGAAGTGGTGCTGTGGCTCAAGTGGTAGAGCACTAGCCTTGAGAAAGCCCAAGGACAGAGCTCAGGCCCTGTGTTTGAGCCCCAGGACTGGTGAAACAGAAAGGAAGAAAGGAAGGAAGGAAGGAAGGAAGGAGGGAGGGAGGGAGGGAGGGAGGGAGGGAGGGAGGGAAAGAGGAGAAGGAAGGAAGGAAGGGGGAGGATTTATATCTCCTTTGGAGTCTGCTTCCAACCTAAGGAGACTCATTTCTACTATCCATCTCACACTTCTCATGATCTTTTCCCAAGCAATGAATCCCTATGGCTTAAGTGCCTATTATGGTTTGGATATAAATTGCTCCTCCAAAAGCTCCTATGTTGAAGGCTTGATCCTCAGCTGGTAAAGCCAATCATTGAAAGGTGATTGGATAATGAGTACTCTGGCCTTACCAATGAATTATTTTATTGATCAACTGAAATTTTGATGATAATAGGAGGAGGTAGTGAAACTTTTCAGAGAAAACGTCAAAGGAAGTTATTGATTAGGGCTGAGTCTTTGGGGCCTATTTCTTGTGTTGGCCTGTGTCTACCTCTTTCTGGTTCCTGGCCATTAAAAGGTGAGTCACTTTGATCTGTCACATATTCTTGTTGCCATGATGTCATATCACATTACAGGCCTACAACAACAGTGCGAGTCACAGAATCCTATGAAATCATGAGCCAAAACAAATCTTTATTTTTCCTTCCCTTAAATTGCTTTTCTAAGTATTTGTCAAACAGTGAAAATTTAACCGGGTACTATAATCCTAGCTACTCAAGAGGCTGAAGATACCAGTTTGAAGCTAGTCTAGGAAGAAAAGTTCAGGAGTGTCTTATCTCCAATTAATGAGCAAAACGCTGTAAGCAGATATAGCTCAAGTGGTAGAGTGCCAGCCTTGAGCATGAAAGACAAACAAGAGTGCAAGGCTTTGCATTCAATCTCTGTACCAGCAACCCCCGCTCCCCGAGAAAAACCCAAAAACCTAACAATGAAACTCTAACAGTTTCTAAGATCATGTTGTGTGTGAATTCTAGTTATCTTGTTCATAACTTAATCTCCTCTTTATAGCGTATGATAATTTTTGTCCATTTCAAATTTTGAAATGGTCCATACTATATCATTTCTTATAAGTAATAAAACCACTGATTGAAACCAAGAATCAGCTCTGTTCATACTGATCATAGAAAAATGATAATCATAAGTGGGTTAGATGACCATATGTCAGGTTCCATGACACATTGATTTCTGATGCCTAGGAAAACCTACAGTTCTGAATAAAAATAAAATTTGAGGGAGATTCAGCTATGAGATGAGAAAGAAAGAAGGGAAGTAATGACGGCATCTGAAGTTAACTCAAAGACATCATCGGTGGTATATTGATGTCATTGCAAAAGTCCATGTCACAGCAGTAAGTGAGTATGAGTCCAGAACCATTGCCGCGCTCACTGTCTTTGCAATCTTTCACGCACTTGGCTTCTCCAACATAAGAATGAATCTCTGTGGAAAAGAAAAGCAGAAACAAGTTAGCGCGTGTGTGTGTGTGTGTGTGTGTGTGTGTGTGTGTGTGTGTGTGTGTATACTAGTCCTAGAACTCAGAGACTGGGTGCTGTCTCTGAACTTTTTGCTCAAGGCTAGTACTCTACCACTTGAAGCATAGTTCCACTTCTAGTGTGTGTGAGTGTGTGTGTGTGTGCGTGTGTATGTGTGTGTGTATGTTTAATTGGTGATAAAAGTCTCATGACCTCGGCTGGGAGTTTGGCCTAGTGGTAGAGTGCTTGCCTAGCATGTACGAAGACCCGGGTTTGATTCCTCGGTACCACGTACATAGAAAAAAGCTGGAAGTTGTGCTATGGTTCAAGTGGTAGAGCACTAGCCTTGAGAAAAGTCCAAGGACAGTCGTCAGGCCCCAAGCTCAAGCCCCAGGACTGGCCAAAAAAAAAAAAAAAAAAGTCTCACGACCTTCCCTTCTTCTTCCCTTCTTGGACTGGCTTTGAACTGCAGTCCTCAGATCTCAGACTCTTGAGCAGGCATTAGTTCTACTACCAGCTCCTGGCACCAGATGTTATGTTTTTACAGCAAAGATATAAGCTCAAATCTAAGTACAGAAATATACTAAGTGAAAGAATACTTGCTTCTAAAGTAGAAGTCTGGACTCATACTCGTAAGTCATACTTAGCAAAGTTCCTTCTCCAGGGAAGCTTTAGACTTAGCAGAAGTGAGCAGAAGTTCCAGATATGGAAACACCCAGCATTTCTTCCCTCTCAGGAAGACAGATACAAAAAATTTGCTGACAACCTGATGGCTTTCCAGGCTCTGGGGTAAGCCCCCAAGGTGGATGGAGAACAATATAAAGTCTGTTCTCAAAGTACTAGGGAATGTCAGATGGTTAAAAGCAATAGGATAGATTTAATGAGCTGGGCATGGGATGGATGCTTGGGGAGTAGAGGGAGGTTGTGTAGATGAAGAATATGATTGCCGGGAAGGTGACTAAGTTGAGACCAAGGTTTGATGAGTATTAGACAAATATAGCAAATTTCCGCTGGACAGAGAGTCAGAAATGATGTAGTTCTAGAAATTCAATAATTTAAAACATGGGGAGCTTGACCAGCAAGGATGCTGGAATTTAGGAGATGGATTAAAGTCATCAGTATAGTGGTGGGGGAATAGACCTAGTCCACTCAAAATACGCCTTAACTTTAGAATTCTCCCATCAGGTTTTAGAATTCTCTGATTTCCAATCCTATCACAGGGTCCAGGGGCTCATACCTGGATACTAACTGACAATTTACATACGGGCACTACATCTTAAGAAAATTTTATGAATAGAGATTTTCTTATGAAATTTTATGAATAGAGATTTCAAGGCACCACGGCAGGTGCCTATTTCTTAGCTATCCAGGAAGCTGAGATCTGGGTGAGGATTATGGTTCAAAACCAGCTGAGGAAGCAGACTCTCATCTCCAATTAATTATGGAAACAAAATTACAAAAAAACAGAAGTAGAGCTGTGGCTCAAATAGCAGAGCACTAGCCTTGAGCTGAAAAGCTCAATGACAGTGCCCTGGCCCTGAGTTCAAGCCGCAGGACCCACATATGTAGTAGGAATTTCCAGACTTCAACAGACCACTGGACATACTTGGAGTACGATGTGGCACGAAGAATCTACGGATCATGCAAAGTTCATCCGTTCCTGCATTGCACGTTTCTATCTTATGGTCACAGACAAGATCCACAAAGTGAGAACACTGTGTACACTGGAGAGCTGAGGCTGCAAGAAAAAAAAAGAAAGAAAGAAAACTCATGAGGAAAGCAGGGAACATTGGTGTCACTGCTCAAAGGGAGCAGACAGAATGCAAATTCCCTCACAACTTGGCCACAAAAAGGTTTTACCTTAGGACTATGCTCCAGTCAATGAAGTTTTACCACTTTATATTGAACAGGAAGAAGAAAGGGGATGGTTTAATTTCTATCCCACAGTAGACAAGGATAATAATTGACTGGAAAAGTAGGAAGACTAAGCCATTCTATGCAACCATATTGTCCATAGTTGATTTTCTAGCTGACTACAATAATAGGACGGAGAGCCCAGGGCATTTTCTAGGTTACCAGGAAATGGGGTGTCATCAAGGATGGGGGTAGTCTTGGGGTTGACTAAGAGCCCCTTGTTTCTTCATTCAGCAGGTAAGCCATTCATAGTAAAAGAAGTATATAAAGCTTAGAGGTCATATCAGACCTTCACCAGAGGACAGGACAGGAGGAGGTCAAGAACCCAGAAAAAAATAGGAAGTCATAAAGCCAGGGATGGAACCTCTCTATGTGTGAGACTGGACCTCATTCCTCAGAAGCCCAGCTGGAGCTCACAGACCTAAGGGAAGAGAGGAAACAAAGAGCTTGCTTGTCCCTATCCCAGGAACAAGTTTACACTTACACCTTTACTATCATCAAATCACTGCCCAGGGACATACCAGTTTCCATGCAGAGGATGAAGAAATGTATCTTCAGTAGATTTCCCATTTTCTTGGTCATATTCTTGCAACAGGTTGTATCAGAGACCAGGGAGTACTTAAACTGGATGACAGTGTAGCACTGACTGCTAAGATCAGCCTGTAATTACTTTAATTCACTCAGACACCACACTGGCCAGAAGCAATCCTAATATAAGCCTTTCTGACAATGGCAATACTCCAGATCTCTCTTTTGAGACACATTTATTCCTCCCACAGACTTCCTGTTCTAGCTTGCCCTAATAATACATTACATAATAGGTAATCTTGCCCTCTGAAAAATTTTAAGTACAACTTGCTGAGTGGCTAGCTCATTGAACCAAGGATGTATATGAGTTTTGGAAAAAATAGTGAATAATAAGAGATCACCTCAAAATCAAAGTCATAACCAAGGACCCTGTATATACAAGGCAAAGCCAGATCATCTTAATATAGCAGAGGTAAACTGGGCAGCTTTAAAGAAGGGAAGATAATATTCCTGAGATTTCAGTGGTAACTCGGCCAGGGGTGGAGATTGTTCCACAGAGCCATGTGATGTCCTTGGAAATCTACAGAATCTGTATAGCCTTTTCATGTAAATGGTGTGACAGTTAATCTCATGTGGTTACTGTATCTGACTGTTATCTGGTATATTGTATATGTGTTTATTTTTTTACTTGAAATAGAGAAGGGAAGGAGGGAAAACAAGATGATTGAGAGGGGTGGAGGAGGTAAAGGAGGACAAAAACATGAGAAGGGGTATCAATGTTCAAGAAGTAATGCACCTGCTACCTGACGAATGTAACTGTTACCCCTCTATACATTTTCCTAACAATAAAATTTTTTAAATAAAGAAAGAAATGGTGTGACACAGGGTGAATAAATACAGCAGTGGTACTCACTAGACACTTAAAAAGTGAAATATCTGTTGGATAGAGAATGGATAAACAATCTACAATATACCCATATACCCGAACACTACTCAAAAATAAAGAGAACTACCAATATAGTTCAACACCAACAAAAAAGTATCTGTAGCCTTTTGTACTTGAAATATACCATTCTGATATCAACTGAAAAAAAAACCTTGTTATTGTTCCTGCCACTTTCACATCTATTTTCAAATTTGAAGACATCTCTACTCCAGTCCAAACTTTGCCAGGAGTACGTGCTAACGAGCACTGGAAGACAGCAATGAGGCAAGAAACGCATACGTGGATACTACCCTGTGTCTCTGGGAGTCTCACAGCTTCTAGTTCCTTTATTCATCTCTCTCTCTGAATGGAATTGGGAATTTAGCTCTCAAGAAAAGATTTTCTAAGAAGATGCCCAAATATCACCCAGGAAGTGATGGCTGTCCCAAAAGATAACCAAATCTCATGGTAGAAACACCAGAAGTTGGGTGCCCATGGCTCGCATCTGTAACACTAGCCACTCATGAGTCTGCAATCTGAGAAAAGTGACTCCAAGAGAGCTGGAGCAGAAAAAAGTTTATGAGACTCTAATCTCTAATTAACCAAAAGTGGAAGCATGGCTCAAGTGGCAGAGTGTCATCCTTGAACAAAAAAAGTCAAGCAAGAGCCTGAGGCCCTGAGTTCTAGCCCCAATACTGCACAAAAACACCCACCAAACAACAACAAAAACAATAAACAAACAAAAAATACCGAAAGGCAATGCTTCTGTCTCAATTTTTAAATAACTGAATCTGAAGAATAAAATGCCAAATTATTCAGAAAATAGATCTACCAAACAATCTAAATATATCATTCCTTGGTATATGCCCAAATGAAAAAAAAAAAGTTGAAGCCAAAAGCCCAAGCCCTCAAGTTGATGCCAGTTTACAAATAAAAACAAGGTTTGGGGCCTTGTGTGTAGCCTAGTGGTAGCGTGCTTGCCTAACATGCATGAAGTCCTGGGTTCAATTCCTAGGTACCACATACACAGAAAAAGCCAAAAGTGGTTGCTGTGGTAGAGGGCTAGCCTTGAGGGAAGCCCAAAGACAGCACCCAGGCCCTGAGTTCAAGCCCCATGACTGGCCAAAAAAAATAAAGGAAGGTTAGGGAAAAGGAAATTTAGGGTTTATTCATTTGGCAGGCAGTCATAACTCAAATGTCAAAAGCTGCCATTCTGCTCCTCAGAAGAAAACGTCTTTTAAGAAGAGATTTTTTTTTTTTAGAGATTTTAAAAAGAGGCTTCAGGACTCTTTCTGAGGTCTGTAACCGAGGGCATGCCTGCAGGACAAAGGGCACAGATAGAGTACAGGTCTGGGTGCCCAGTCTTTGCTCCTAGTTAATTCATAAATCCCCAACACCAAGAAGAGCAGCTTTGAAGTTGCCTCTTACAAAAGCAACTTACATACAAGCGTGAGAATATTATATTGGGTTAAATATAACCATTAACAAAAGTTCAAATTATCAAGCTCCAAATCTCAGCCTCTTGAGTAGCTAGGATTACAGTTGTGAGCCACTGGCACCCAGCTTGTGTTTTGACTTCTAAGAATGGCCTAACAGCCCTTAGAGTGAGGGAGACTGCCCTAGCCGCATGTTCAAGGGCAGTAAGGTAAGTGGCCAAGAAACTGAAGAAAATACCCATAGGCCACGTGAAAGACATACTGTGTATCAAAACTTAAAACAGGGAGGTTCCTGTGGCAGCTGGCTCAGGAGAAGTGCTCCCATCCACTCCACATCACTCTGATTGTGGCCAACACTGAAGGAAGAGTTTTCAAGATGAAACAACAGGAAGTAGAGGCATGGCTCAAGCAGTGAGGGCCCAGCCTTCAGTGAAAAAAGCCAAATGAGATCAGGAGGCCCTAAATTCAAGGCTCACTACAAGCACAAGATGACATGACATAAGCATTGGTGGTGTTAATTGTCTTTCTTCTTATGTGACCAGTGATCCAAGGAATAGCTGCCTTGGTGTACGTGCAGAAAAACAGGTTCTGGGTTTCTTCTTGCAGAAAGCACTTGCCCACACAGTACCCAGTGTATGTGTAGAGAAGTTCATGTTCCTTCTGATCCACCCCCAGGGCAGCCCAGGCCCAGCTCTCTCACGTCCTTCGACTTGGCCAGAGTTGTGGCAACAGAATGCAGGGGCTTCTCAGAGACATGGTATTAAACATTATAAATGTCCCTTCTCCCTTTTAGCTTCTTGCAATCCTGGGGATTGAACCTCCAAGGCTTTGTGTGTAGTTGGCAAGGGCAACACTACTGGCCTACACCACCAGCCACCCCATCACTCCATCATTGATAAGATCCATACACCAACCCTGGTTATTAAGTTATCTCGAAGTATCTAAGTTCATCCAAGTCAAATCACTGGGGCTTTGTCACAGGCCCTAAAAGAACAGTTGACCCTCACTATGCACATTTTGTGTGAGCCTATGTATTCCATTATATATGTATGTTTATATGTCCATGTTTATATACATGCTTGTTGTATATTTATGATGAAAAGATGGAAGGAATATATCAAATTAGAACTGTGTTTCTCTTCAATGATTAGTGGGTTTTGTTTTTGTTTTTTGCCAGTCTTGGGTCCTGAGCACTGTCTTTGGGCTTTCTCAAGGCTAGAGCTCTACCACTTGAGCCACACCACTTCCAGCTTTTCTATGCATGTGGTACCTAGGAATTGATCCCGGGTCTTAGTGCATGTTCTCTACCACTAGGCCAAACTCCTGGCCCTAGTTTTTGCAATATGGTTTAGTTTTATACTTTTGCTTTTTGGTGCTGGTCCTGGGTTTGTACTCAGGCCCTAGCTTTTATGCTCAAAGCTAGCACTACCACTTGGGTCATAGCTCCACTTCTGGCTTTTTGGTGTTAGCTGGAGATAAAGTCCCAGTCTTTTTTGACTGGGCAGGCTTTGAACCATGATCTTCAGATCTTAGCCCCCTGAATAGGTAGGATTACAAGCATAAGCCCCTAGTGTCCAGCTGGGATTACATATGTATCTTTTTAAGACCGAATGGAATTGCACTGTAGGTCCATACTTTCTTATTTTTTTAAATTTATCTGTCAACCAACATTTGGACTGCTGTCATCTTCTAACTATTGTGAATAATGCTACTATGACCACAGAGGTACAAATATCTTTTTGAGATTCTGCTTCCAATCCTTTTTTTTTTTTTTTTTGCCAGTCCAGGGGCCTGAAATCAGGTCCGGAGCACTGTCCTTGGGCTTTCTCAAGGCCAGAGATCTACCACTTGAGCCACAGCACCATTTCTGGCTTTTTCTATGTATATGGTACTGAGGAATTGAACCCAGGTCTTTGTGCATGCTAGGCAAGCACTCTACCACTAAGCCAAACTCCTGGCCCCACTGCTTCCAATTCTTTCAGCTATTGAAGTAGGATTGCTGGGTTATATAGTAACTCAATCTTTTTTTTTTTGGCCAGTCGTGGGCTTGACCTCAGGGCCTGAGCACTGTCCTTGACTTTCTCAAGGCTAGAGCTCTACCACTTGAGCCTCAGCACCACTTCCGGCTTTTTTTTTCTATGTATGTGGTACCGAAGAATTGAACCTGGAACTTCGTGCATGCTAGGCAAGCACTCTACCACCAGGCCAAACTCCTGGCCCCAGTAACTCAATCTTAATGATCTCAGGAACCATACTCTTGTTTTGCAGAGCTGTTGAGTCACTTTCCACTCCCACCAGGAGTACATAGTGTTCCGACTTCTCCACATCCTCACCCACCCTTGTCTTCTTTGTAGTGGTCATTTAATGACTATCAGGTGATAACGGGGGGACTTGACCCAAACTGCCTTTCCTGTTATTTCCTAGCTTATCTCAAATTTAAATTTAAAAAATCTAGAAAAGAAATTTAAAGTTGGCCTTTAGGAAAAAAAATAAATACTAATGAGTTGGGAGAAAATTTGCTAGTATAGATCACAGAAATTAATTTATTTTGCTAGTTTTTTTCAACATAACTACTTTACTCAGTTTCAAATTATAAATGGGTTTTTATGCATTTGTAAAGATACTTTGCCTCAATGTAATCACATATGAAGTCAATGATGCTGTAACTAGCACTATTTACACTGTGTCAACTTCTTTTAAGGGAATTAAAACAAGCCCTGCTTGTTTTAAAAGAATATTAAATGTAAACACAGTACTAAATGGATATATACACTGCATGTTTTCATACATGGTACTTTTATGTATTATATTGGGTTATTGTTCTAGATTGGACTGTTAAATACTATATTTGAGGCTGGGTTGTCATTTTTATAACTGCCTGGGTATTTTATTGCCATTATTTATTACTTTTGATATACAGAATGAGCTGAATGCACTTATAGAGCAATAAGATAATGTATTTAATGTGCTCTGTTTTTAACTGAATAAGAACTGAAAGCATGAATCAAGAAAACTGATTAAAATGGTCAAAAAATGTAAATGGGGACTGGTCAAAAGTGATTCAAAAGAGTAAACCATAATGTACATTTTCCATTGCGGACTACAAAGATAAATATTATGAAATAAATTGGCAAGAAGGGGCTGGGAGTTTGGCCTAATGGTAGAGTGCTTGGCTAGCATGCACAGAGGCCTGGGTTCGATTCTTCAGTACCACATACATAGAAAAAAAAAAAGCCAGAAGTGGTGCTGAGGCTCAAGTGATAGAGCTCTAGCCTTGAGAAAATCCAAGGACAGGGCTCAGGCCCTGAGCTCAAGCCCAGGACTGGCAAAAAAAAAAAAAATATATATATATATATATATATATATATATAATTACTTAAATGAATAAATAAATTGGCAATGATAGACAAGAGAAGTGAGCAGAAGGAGCACACATATAAATATAGAAGAGGAAAAGCTGTCTAAATATACTTTGAGAAGGATAATAGAATGATGACACATTTGAACACACACAGTTCAAAAAAATTTACACTTTTTTTTTCTTTTACCATTCTTAGGTGCTGTCCCTGAGTTTCATTTTGCTCAAGGCTGGCACTCTACCACTTGAGCTACAGGACCACTTCTGGCTTTTTCTGAGTAGTTTATTAGAGATAAGAGTGACTTTCTAGCCTGGTCTGGCTTCAAACCCTGATCCTCAGATTTCAGCTTCCTGAGTAGCTAGGGTTATATGCATGAGTGACTAGCCCCAAACAGAATCTTTAAATTTTAGGTAGAAATGGAAAGAAATATCTCTTGGCCTAAAACAATTAACTCTGTTCTTTAAAATAACAGCAACAACAACAAAAAGACTCCCTTCATTCTTCCCAATTTTCTCAGATTGCCACACAAGTCACCATCTCCCACTGTGACTTCCATTTCAGCTCTCCAATAAAGCTGCTCTTTGATTTCTCCAGTAAAATCCTGGCCAATTTTGCCAGGTGTAATCTGTATCCCTTTAAGAGCTGAGCTACTTCGCCCTAACAGCAATCCAGCCACTCCCGGGGGAAGGGGGCCGAAGACCCCCGTGGGGAGAGCTTGTGTCCCCATCTCTGGGGTCAATACTGAGCAGGTGGAGGAACAGAGGTCCAATCCTGCACTGCCTGGGGTGGCACGGAGGAGGCTGGAGACTGATCTTGGGGGGTTGTTAGAAGATGCACTTGTGGCCGAGAAGAGGGAGGGACTGCCCCATGGTTTTGCGGGGCCAGGGGCTGGCCCCTTCTCCAGTTTCCCGAAAACGGGCGGCCATTGCGATTTGTTGCTGACTTGCAATCTTTAGCCCAGTGCTTCCCTTTACCACAGCGTGGACATGTGCCAGGTGATTTTTCTCTCTTTAACCTGGCCTGGCGTGGGCATTGCGTCATCCAATGTCCTATTTGTCCACAAGAAAAGCAACGCCCTGGGGGTCTAGCATCCCGAGAATGCCGCTGACCTCTGTATTTTAGAAATTCAGTAACAGTCTTTCCTTGAGGAGCGGCGGCTAAAGTAAGGCCTTGTACATGGGAGGGTCCAATATCAGCACACAGTGAAATAAAGTCCGTGATTCCTCCCTTATTCCTATGGGGTCTGATAGCCGCCTGACAGGCGGCGTTGGCATTTTCATAGGCTATGTGTCTAACTATAATCTTCCTTGCGTTCTCATCTTGTACTAGGCAGTCTGCAGTCTCCACTAATCGAGACAAAAATTCTAGATAAGGTTCATTCGGTCCCTGTTTAACTTCTACTAGATTTTTTGTACGATTGGAATTGCGTAACCTTTTCCAAGCCTCTCTCGCTGCAGCATTTATTTGCAAATAGGCCTCCTTTGCATAACCCAATTGATCTTCGGTGTTTTTATAGGTTCCCTCTCCTAACAACTGATCAACAGTGTAAGGCAGGTTCTTAGACCCATTTGTTTCAATTTTAGCCCGACACTGTGCAGTGAACTCTGTCTCCCATAATAAGTACTCTCCCGCACTAAGGCATGCTCTGGCAAGCCGCTTCCAGTCATTTGGGCATGCAATACCAGCACACGCGGCCTCCAATATTACTTGAGTAAAAGGGGCAGTTGGCCCATATTGGGAGCAGGCACTTTTTAAATCCTGTAATAGTTTAACAGGAACAGGTTGATGGTATACTTGTTCATCATGATCAACTAAACTAGGGAAGCATCGAGGCCCTGAAATATCTTCCCTCTCTCTAGCAGCCTGAGTCAGGTTTAATTGCGATGCACTGTGCCTGGTTGTGGTGCCTGTTAAAAGGGACTTGTTGCTAGGGCCTTTAGGCTTGCCTAAAGGTTGAAAAAGGGATTGAGGCCGTAAGGCTGCAGCCGGAGGCGGTGGGTGTGAGGGGTAAGGTTTAGAATCAGACATCATAGTGGCCTGAGGGTCATCTTTCTTTCCTACTTCTGGGGGGGCTCTCTGCTCCATCCCCATTTTCGATAGAAAATGTAGCATTTCTTCTAACTTCTTCTCTATCGTAGCCACCCGGCCCTCCATTGACTCATCATAACTTTCCTCCTTGGTATTCAAACCTGAATTCTGATACTCAGTATCTACTGGTTGTTGTTCCCTTTTCAAGATCTCACTTAGACTCTCTTGGGCTGCTGCATATGGCTCAGCCTCAGGTTTTTCAGAAGGGTCCTTTAACTCATAAAGTTCCCTTAATTCAAGATTAAGTTCAGCATTCTCATGTTGAGGATCTATGCATTCATTTACTAGATTCCATACATCAATAGCCTCTACTGGGGTCTTTTCGGGGCCATATACATTATAATATTCTTGAATTCTTTTTCCTATCTGCCGCCAGGTTTTTTGGAATTTCTCCTCTAAAAACCTCGGGCATGCCTCCTCGACAAACTGTAGGAAGCTCTGAAGCACCCCTTTTTCCACCCACGTTCCGTGGGCTTCAAGTAGGTCTGTTAAGATCGGTACAAATGACCTATGGCTATTAACTTGACCCATAATTTTTACTCCTGACTATACACTCTCTTAAGATCCTCTCTTAATAGTCCTACGATGTGTTACTCACCACAGCGGGGTCCTCCACCGTCGTCCCAGATTTTCAGGGTCCCTGTTCGGGCGCCAGATGCCGGGGCCTACCGGCAGCAAATTGGGGTTCCTGAAATAGGGGGCAGGGACTGGAAAAATTAGAAGAGAGACAAACACATCGGGTCCGGGAGGTCTGCAGCTCAGGCAAAAACTGCAGCCCCCATTTATTCTCAACTCAAAGTTTATATCCCTTCTTGAGACCAGGGCACTGCCAGGTGTTACATCCAGATGGTTAATCAGGGAACTGTTGGGGGTTACATTCATATGGTAAATCTCAGATCAATTGAACAGGAGAAGGCCAAAAAACAATAAGACAATCAAGCAATTATCTGATGCAAATCAAAGTACAGTTTGATTCCACTCTTGCTCCCGACACTTATACTCCTCTATTCCAACTCCTTGCTGGCATTCCCCTCTGAATTTTCCTCTGACTCATTAAATTCATCATTTCTAAAAGAAAACTCATCATACCTCTAAGCAATCTGCTCCCCTTACCACACCCCAGCCTAAATGTTTCTAATGGCCTTAGAGATAGAAATGTAGTTCTGCCTCTTCCATATCCAATCCAATTAACTAAGTGGGAAGATATGCCCTAAATATGGGTAGAATAAAGGGGAAAGGAAGAAACCAGCATTGTCTTTCTTTTTCTGGTCACTATGATGCAAGCTGCTCAGCTTACATCTGGAAAGAGTAAAAATATACGCATTAAGATAACCTTCACCTAGGAACAGAACGTGGTGTCTAAGATAAGATTTTGCAAGAAAACAAATGAGACAATGGGATGTGAACTGGCACTGGTGGTCTCTAACACTCAAAGATGAAAAGGTTGGCCTTCCTGGGTTGAGTGTCAGAAGAATTGCAGGCCTCTTGGCTTTCCCAGGAACTGCATCACTGTAAATATCATGTGCTTCCCAGACAGACTTCTGTGATGAGTTTTAGTATTGGGCTTTAGCTCCCTCCCCACATGAGGGTTCCATGCTAGACACACTACACACAGGTGCGTATAGTGAGGGTGGAATGGCGTTTTTCTCCTGCCATGGACTCTTGGAAATGACAGTGCTCTATTGAGATTCATCTTCTGGTGATCAGAGGGAGCCACTTGATCTTTTCTCCTTACACATCCCTTCCTCTTTCTCAATAAAACTCTTGGGTATCAAATACCATGGCATGTCTTAATTTATCTGTGGTTTCACAATTGTCATTCACAGGCTCATAGCCAGCTGACTGAAGCCTCTTGTTTGCCTCCTATAAAGGAAGCAGTTCTATTTCACATGCAGGACTCCTACCAACATCCAGAGGGATAACAACCTGACCAGAGAAATCAGGGTCTCATCTCCTGTTCACTGTGCCTATTTACCCATTTTGGATCTATGTCTTTTCTCCCTGTATCCCAACAGAGAGGCTTGATCACATTTTACTTTTTGGAGTTGGTGTTATGAAAGTAAATAGCTTTGTTTTTAATTGTCAGTCCTGGGGCTTAAACTCAGGGCCTGGGCACTGTCCCTGAGCTTCTTTTGTTCAAGACTAGGACTACTACTTGAGTCAGGCACCACTTCTGGCCTTTTCTGTTTATGTGGTAATGAGGAATTGAACCCACAGCTTCGTGCATGCTATTAGGCAAGCACTCAACCACTAAGTCACATTCCCAATACCCTTGTTTTATTTTTCAAAAGAATCAGTTCTATAAATTATGTTAAGTGAGATAAACCAGGCTCAGAGAGACAAATGGTGCATGTTCTCTCGGACATGCGGATATTAGATCTAAGATGCACTGGGATATGATAAATTATACAGGATTCTAGATACCTACACACAGTGAGACCAAAAGAGGATACTCGTAGGAGAAAAAGAGGCACAATGCCTAAGTGCCTCTTCTGTTATGTAAAATAATACACATATTGAAACAAATTCCAAGATATAGAAACAAGTTTTTATTTTTCTCTTTCTTTCTTTGCCAGTCCTGGGGCTTGAATTCAGGGCCTGAGCACTGTCCTTGGGCTTTCTCAAAGCTAGAGCTCTACCACTTGAGCCACAGCACCACTTCTGGCTTTTTCTATGTATGACACACTGAGAAATCAAACCCCGGTCTTCATGCATACTAAGCCAGCCACCAAATTGCCAGCCCTCCATTATTTAAAAAAAAAAAAAAGTTTTACTTTTTGATGATTTTTGTCCTCTTTGCCTATGTCTGGTGTATTCAAGTGCACAAGGTGTATTCAAGGGTTGAGGGGAGGGTGAACCATACAGCTCATGGGTGGAGATAGGAGGGAGGAACTGGGAGAAAATGAGGGAACAGAAGGCACTACACAAGAGGAAATATCCAACTCGGGCATGGTGGCTCATGCCTATAATCCTAGCTCCTCAGGAGGCTGAGATCTGAGGATTCCAGTTCAAAGCCAGCCCTGGCACTAAAGTTCGTAAGACTCTTATCTCCAATTAACCACTAGAAAACCGGAAGTGGAGCTGTGGCTCCAGGAGTAGGGCCATAGCCTTGAGCTGAAGAGCTTAGGGGCAGTGCCTAGGCATAGAGGTCAAGCCCCATGACTGACCGAAAAAAAAAAAAAGGAAATATTCTTATTACCTGACTCATCTGATTATAATGCCTCTGTACACAACCTCTATAATAACAATAATTTTAAAAATCCATTCTGATGGTACTTTCACCTTAACTCACACATTTGCACCCATTTTCTCAGCTCTGCTACCGTATTGGTAAAAGTTACAAATCAATCTTGAATACTTGTTTGTTAAACATGTCATTTGAAATATGATGTAAAAATTAATGTTAATAAATTCTTTAATAAAAAAGTTACAAATCAAAGACAGTTTTCAACCAGCCCTTGCTGATCCCTTCATTCTGCCCCTTTTCTTTTTTTTTCCCCCCAGTCCTGGGCCTTGAACTCAGGGCCTGAGCACTGTCCTTGGGATTTCTCAAGGCTAGAGCTCTACCACTTGAGGCACAGCATCATTTCTGGCTTTTTTCTATGTATGTGGTACTGAGGAATCAAATCCAGGTCTTTGTGCATGCTAGGCAAGCAAGCACTCTACCACTAAGCCAGACTACCAGCCCTCTGCCCCTTTCTGTGTCAATTCTTCTGTTACCCATCTGAACTTACCATCTAAATTTTCGCATGACCAATATAGGTCTTCATTTAAAAAAGATTATTCATATAAATGGGAGGGGTGGAGGAAAATTTAAAACGGAATTTGGGGCATCCAAGTTTTATCAACAGCAGAGACAATTCAAAGCTTAACAGGGGGAAGAGAAATTGTTACTATAGCTTAGTTGAATGTCAGAATCACGGGCCAGTTTGGTCTAGTGGTAGAGTGTTTGCCTAGCATGCATGAAGACCCGGGTCCAATTTCTCAGTACCACATACATAGAAAAAGCTGAAAGTGGTGCTGTGGCTCAGTGGTAGAGCTCTAGCCTTGAAAAAGTCCAAGGCACTGAATTCAAGCCCCAGAACTGGTACCAAAAAAAAAAAGAAAAGAAAAAAAAGTCAGAGTTACAGGAGAAAGGACACCTCACAGAAACTTCGTAGGGTAAAATCCCAACCTGTGTGGAAAGAATGAAATAGGAATAGGAGCAATGGGAGAGGGAAAAAGAAGCATGGAAGGGGTGACCTTGACCAAGATCCATTATTTCATAAGCTGACAAACTGAATTGAAAGCCCTTTTGTACAAGTATATACAACCTACTAGTATTTTAACAAATACTCATTTTAAAGTGAATAATCTCCTGCCCCATCACCATATACCTAATCTTGTATTAGCTAAACTCAATCTGCCAACCATTCAGGCGATCAGACTTCCAGGATACAGATTGTGGCAGTGGAAAGCTTGTTTAGAAAGCCAAGCAGAAAATAACCAGTCTATCACTATCAAGAATATTCCATAAAATGATGCCCTCAACTTTGCTACCGAGAACATAGGTTTTGGGGTAATTATCTTAAGATAAATGAAGTAGTCCCAAACACATTCTCCTACATACAGAAAAGTATTCTTAGCCTTCACTAGTGGCATCCACCATGGGTTGTTAAAGGCCAATCTGCCTGAACAGGCCTCATTAGGACCTCAGAGTACAACCCATTGTGAGGAAATATGGGCCCATGTTTCTCAAGTTCTAGAATTCCCAGAGGCTCTGATTCAACACTGGGAGCTTCTGCTCAGTTTCTTCCCAGCTCTTGGGTGCTCCACATTAGAGATCCTTCTTTTCCTAAATCCAGATGAACGAGTTAATCTTACTAATAAGTCTTTATCTGCTTGGATCTGCCAGAGGTGAGTCTTCTTTCTAGACATCTAGACTCTCAGATGATAGCAGAAGGGTTCCTTTAAGATGTTCCTGCACTTGAAGGATGAAGATTATAGTTTTTCTGTGGTAGAGCAAAATAAGCCAAGATGATTCATTACCAAAAACAACCGAACAGTAAGGCAAGCTCAAAGACACAAATAGCATGTTTTCTTTCATATGCAAATGCTAGACCTAAAATATAAATGGATATGATAAATTATACAGGATTTGAGGCATTCACATACAGTGAGACCAAAGACACAATGCCTATATGCATCTGATCCTATTAAATAATACTTATCAAATGAACTCCGGGAAATGTAGACAAGGTTTTTCTTTCTTTGCTGCTGTTTTTGTTTTCTTTTTGTCTTTGAGGGGGTAGGTTTGGGGCACAGAAATGGAGAGACAAAAGATGAACAAATGCAGCAGTGGCACTCACTAGACACTATGTTAAAAATGAACTAAATAAGTTGTGGGTGGGGATGGGACGGAAAACCTAGAAAAGAATGAGGGAAGGGGTGACATTGTCCAAAAAGAAATAGTTCAGGTAACTGAAACCCCCCTGTACATCAACTTTATAATAACTACACACACACACACACACACACACACATATATTAAATAACTGAACAAGACCAATTCAGAGAGCTCCTGAACAAGCTGGTTTCTCCAAGTTATGGCTTCATAGTCAGAGGTCCCTGTGATCTAGCATATTCTAATTTCAGCCACTTAACTCTGAAAGCTTAAGGTAGGAGGATAGGACCAGGGAGTCAGTGTTTATCTCCACCAGCTGAATAAAAGGGATCTTTGGGTAGTTAATGTGACAAGAAAAGATAGAAGCAGATGAGACTCGCCTCACAGTACAAAGACCTGATAAACTTGTCCTTCATGGCTGTGCTCAATCAATTTTCTATATGTTCCCTTTTGGGATTCCCTATTCATGGAGAATTGTGTTCCCTCAGGCCTCCTATAAGAGAGACGTTATGAGCTCTGAGCTACTTGTAAATGGTGAATTGGTGTGTTTGGTAGTGTTGGCTTTCAGGGGTTCTGCTTTTGTTAAAATCTTCAAAATGTTGACTCAGGGGGCCAAGAGATTGGCCTAGTGGTAGATTGCCTGCCTAACATGCACAAAGACCCAGGTTCAATTCCTCAGTACAACATACACAGAAAAAAGCTGGAAGTGGTGCTGGGGGGCTCAAGTGGGCTCTAACCTTGAGAAAACTCAAGGACAGTGCTCAGGCCCGGAGCCCGAGCCCAGAGCTGGCAAAATAAAAATAAAAGTCATAAAGAATGTATGATAGTCTTTAGTGAGATAGATTAAAGGGAGACTACTAGCCAGAGAAGAATACTCATATAATTATGTAAGTTCTAATGGAAGGCAGAGCGGAAAGAAATCAAAAATTAAGTGAGCACCTAGGCCATGACAAGGGATCTCACAATTTGCTTTACTGAAACCATGAAGTGTTGTATAAATAGTATGTCAGAAGAAACCTTAATTCAGAGATACATAACAGCAATTTTTATTTTTTTTTTAAGACCAGAAAGTCAAAGCCTGGGTGCTGTCCCTGAATTATTATTATTCTTCTCCCCTCCCCCCCCAACCCTATCAAGGCTAGTGTTCTACCACTTGCACCACAGCTCCACTTCCAGCCATTTTGGTGCTGAACTGGAGATACAAGTCTCATGAACTTTCTAGCCAACGCTGACTTAAAACTGCAATTCTCTGATCTCAGCAACCTGAGTTGCTAGGATTTCAAGTGAGCCACCATCATGGCTCATATGATTTTTTTTTAACTTACTAATAGCAACTCTATTAAGTCCCCAAACCAATGTTTAGAGTGTAGAAAAGAACATGACCTTACCAAATAAAGGTGACTTAATCCTCTGTAATTTACCCATCGTTTAGTACAAAGATTAAAATTGCCTACCGATTGTCCATTTTTTTTGTGTAAAGCCCTGAATTACACACTTACACACTTACTCTTACACACAGACACACACACACAGACACACACACACAGACACAGAGCCACCCTCAGTTTAACTGAGATTATGTAGCTACTATAAACTGTTTTCTCTCTCTTGTTCTACATTCTTCTTGCCTTCTACCCATAAGGAAACTGGAGGAAAGGTTGATGACAGATTTCTGATGGCATAACTGAGGGTTCATTTATTCTTTTTTTTTTTTTTTTTTTGCCAGTCCTGGGCTTGAGCTCAGGGCCTGAGCACTGTCCTTGGACTTTCTCAAGGCTAGAGCTCTACCACTTGAGCCTCAGCACCACTTCTGGCTTTTTTCTATGTATGTGGTACCGAGGAATCGAACCCGGGTCTTCATGCATGCTAGGCAAGCACTTGTAACCACTAGGCCAAACTCCCAGCCCAAAGTCTTTCATTTTTTTGTTGTTGTTGTTGTTTTTTGCCAGTCCTGGGCTTGGGCTCAGGGCTTGAACACTGTCCTTGGACTTTCTCAAGGCTAGCACTCTACCAGTTGAGCCTCAGCACCACTTCCGGCTTTTTGCTATGTATGTGGTACTGAGGAGTCGAACCCGGGTCTTTGTGCATGCTAGGCAAGCACTCTACCACTAGGCCAAACTCCCGGCTCCTTTATTCTTGATGCTGGCTTTTTCAGAGAGATACATTCATGTCCCTCAGGTGCTTTTGGTGTATAGGTAACTGAATCCCCTTGTGAAGTTTTAATATTCTGTATCTTAAAATTCTTCTCTTCAATCCCAGATGTAATCTCCCATTTTTTATATCTTCCCTGAGCTCTTCGCCTAGCATTTGTGTTATTTTTCAAATGCCTGCTCTAGACCCCCAAGAAACCCAGGAGTCCACATTAACTCACTTCAGGTTGAAAGAATTAAGTGAAAGTAGTCTTCACCTCATTCTTTCTCACCATCACCATCTCTCTCCTTCATCGCAGGAGCATCAGGCAAGCCTGATGAGTCTCTTGGCTCTATGGCTCACCAAGCTTCAATTCAGCAGCTCTCAAGTGAGTACTTCTCACTTGGAAACCCTTCACACATTGATGCTTTATATGAGACTTCTGGCAAGAATGCTTTGAGTGAGCATGGCTCCACTGAGCATGCTACAATCGAGCACGGTTCAACCGAGCACGCTACAATCGAGCACAGTTCAACCGAGCACGCTACAATGGAACACGCATCTACCGAGCATGTTTCAAGTGAGCATGCTTCAGGTGAACAGCCTTCAGGTGATAAGTCTTCAGTCGAACATATTTCAAGTGACCAGTCTTCAGGTGAACATGTTGTAAGTGACCAGTCTTCAGGTGAACACGCTATAAGTGACCAGTCTTCAAGTGACCAATCTTCGGGTGAACATTCTTCAGAACAATCTTTAGGTGAACAATCTTCAGTTGAACAGGTTACAGGAGAAAAGGTTACAGGTGAACAGTCTGCAGGTGAACAGTCTTCGAGTGAACAGTCTTTGAACGACAAGTCTTCGGGTGAACAGCTTTTGAATGAGCAGCCTTCAAGTACACCACTTGCAAGCACTTCTTCAGGTGAGCCGCGGAAGTACCAGTCACTGACTTCAGGTAGGAAGCGGCGAACACACCAGGAACATCTAATTCTAGAAAAGAATTTAATTTTAGAATTATTAACATGTCACACATAACTCTCCAGGTTTCTTCACAATAGTACCATGTTTCAGGGGGCCGTAAAGACTACATAATTTAGAGACGCTATTTTAAGTGACACAGATTCAGAATGCCAGTAGCTCCCTTCAATTCCACTCTCCATAAAAAAAATATCTATATCTATCTATCTATCTATCTATCTATCTATCTATCTGTCTGTCTGTCTGTCTGTCTGTCTGGATATAAATACACAGCTTCCCTAGAAGTAGTGGGTTAATACAAGTGCAGAGTTTTGGAGACAAAAATAAGGCATGAAATACATGCAGACTCTTTTGCCTGCTATATTCAGTTATCAGAACTATTGTGATCCTGTGACTTCCTCAAAAGGGGCTGAGTAAGGGAGGAAAATAAAACCCAGAGTTTGATGTCACAAGCTATTATCGGATGTAAATACTTCCTATTTCACTATTATTCTAAATGTTCAAATGTGAGAGAGAATACTATCACTATGTCTATCACATATTTAGAAAATAGAACACCTTGGATTCAAATTTGGGTCTGTCTAAAGCATGTACTCTTTTTGTCACCACCACCCACCACTACTCTTATGTTTCCTGACAAGGGATTAGCACTACAGATAGTAAAACAGCAATATGAAGAATGCTATCAGTGACTTTCAATAAGGTCAAGTTGAAATTGGAAACTAATTCACATATTCAGCATGTGTTAGATAGAACATAGCATAACATACTTAACCATCAAATTTGACCCCAAGTATTTTTGTCTGATGGGATTGTGAGAATATGATAGGAAATAGGAAAGGGAACCCATTTTAGGACACTTGGCTTCTATGGAGTAATATATGCAGAAGGATATCTACTCTTTAATAGTGTAGGAAGCCAACAGAGACAAGAACTAGAATAAATGTTAATATTAGATAAATTTGGAATTCAGCAACAATGAATTACTAAAGCATAAGAAGTATGGTCTGTCAGACAGACAGCCTTCAGATGCCCCAACAAGAACTATGCAGTCTATTTACTAAGCATCACCACTTCCCAAGAGTTTCCATATGGAATTTCAGCAGTGTTCTCTTGAAATTTCAGGCACAGCATTAAACTGCCATACATGTGCTTATATGAACGATCAAGGAAAATGTCTTCGTGGAGAGGGAGCCTGTACTACTCAGAATTCCCAGCAGTGCATGTTAAAGAAGATCTATGAAGGTATGTAAGAATTTCCTGGGGCAATCTTTGCCAGAGAACACATCAAATAACTTCTAAGTACTTATAAGCAATTGGGGAGGATAAAAGAACTTGGAGATTCGGAACCTCATTCTTTCAAAGATTAATGAACATAATTCGAAGTGGGTGCCAGTAGCTTATACCTGTAATCCTACTCAAGTGCATAAGCTCTGAGGATCACAGTTCAAAACCAGCTTGGGCAGGAAAGACTCTAATCTCCAATTAACCACCAGAGTCAGAAGTAATGCTGTGGCTCAATTGGTAGTGTTAGCCTTGAGTAAAAGCTCAGGGACAGCACCCAGGACTTGAGTCAAGCCCTAGGACTGACATGCATGACTGCATGCACACACACAAGAATACAATCCCAGTTCCTGATGGGAGTGGTAGAGGGCCTTCCAGCAGGCCTTAAGACTTCTATAAAGTAAGGAAACTTGCCTCTGTGAGCTAAGTGATAGTGATTCATGCCTGCAGTCCAAGTAGAAATATCAGGCTGAAATCTGAGGATCAAAGTTTGTGAGACTCTTACTCCAATTAACCACCAAACAGAGCCAGACATAGAGCTGTGGCTCAAGTGGCAGAGCTCCAGACTTAAGAAAAAAAACTAAAGGACATTACCCAGGAACGGAGTTCAAGCCTCAGTACCAGCACACATGCACAATCAATAACAATAAAAATAAATGAAGAGAAGTGGCAAGGGAAAGGGAAAGTTCTTGGAGAGGGCAGACAGAATGAGAATAGAAAATAATACAGACATGGAAATCTTCTCCATCCTTGCCTGGGCTTACTGTGGACCAAAAATAATGGCTGGAGGAAGAAGTTTTCTGCTAACTCTAGGTCTGTCTCTGCTCCTTTCAGGTGGAAAACTCCAATTCATGGTTCAGGGGTGTGAGAACATGTGCCCATCTATGAACCTTTTTTCCCATGGAACAAGGATGCAAATTATATGTTGTCGGAACCAACCTTTCTGCAACAAGATTTAGAAGCCTGTGCCCTGATTCTTGCTCTGACTCAGGCAGCAAAAAGCCTCCATCACTGTAGACAGCTCAACTTATATTGAGCTTCTATAGCCAACTATATCTGGCTCTGTCTGAGCATTAGACAGGATGCTCAAATATTTTCCTTCTCCTATTAGCCATTCTCTACCCCTCCTCCCTACCCTCAGTCTTCCTCCCTTTTCTTCCCTCCCACCCTCTTCTCTCTTCTCACCTTTCTTTTCTCCCTCCCTCTCTCCTCTTAAAGATTCTTTTCATCAATAAATTCCTCATGGTTAATGAACACAAGCTTCAGACAAAGTTCTTTTCTCATCAGTCCGATTGCAGTCAGCCCTGTTTCCTTCTGCTCTCACTACAGTGAACGATTTCTATAACCACTGCATAATCATGAAAATGAAGGATCTTGCTAGGCGTGGTGGCTCACAACTATAATCCTAGCTACTCAGGAGGCTGAGATCTGATGATTGCAGTTCAAAGCTATCAAAACTAGTCTGGGCACTAAAGAACAAGACTCTTTTCTCCAATTAATCACTAGAAAAACGGAAAGTGGGGCTAGGGCTCAAGGGGTAGGGCGGTAGCCTTGACTGAAGAGCTCAGGGACAATGTCCAGGACCAGGAGTAGGGTGGGTAGCCTTGAGCTGAAGAGTTCAGGGACACTTCCCAGGCCCAGAGTTCAAGCCCCATGACATCCCCCCCCCCAAAAAAAAAGAAAGGAAGAAAAAAAGAAAATGACATCTCTTCCAGGACAGACATAATAAAGAGGAATGCAAAGCCGGTATCAGTCTTACATGGTGTCAATCTACATTGTAGTATATTGTACTCAACACTTACAAGAGTTCTGTCTTCAATAGTCTACTAGGATAATAAAAATCATTCCTTTTTATTTGTCATATAAATAAGTGTAAATATGTGTTACTGAACATAATGGGGACCGTAGAATACTGAAATGTGCTGTGGCTCAAGTGGTCGAGTACGAGCCTTGAGTACAAAGAGGCTTAAGGACAGTGCCCAGGCCCTGAGTATAAGCCCCAGGACTGGCTAAATAATTACAAAAAAGTGGGTGCTGGTGGCTCATGCCTTTAATCCTATTTACTCAGGAGGCCAAGATCTGAGGATCAAAGTTCAAATACAGGAAAGTCTGTGACAACTTTATCTCTAAAAAACCAGAAATGAAGCTAAGGCTCAAAATGTAGAGCATGCCCTTTAGCAAATAAAGCTTAGGACAGTATCCGGGCCCTAAGTTCAAACTCCAGAACTGATGTCATAAACAAAAACAAAAAACTTATAACCTGAATTCAACAATGTATTTAAAAAATCATAACCATGATCAAGTTGCTTTCAATCCAGAGATGAAAGAACAGTTCAACACACACAAACTTATTAAAATCAATCTCAATAAATATAGAAAAAGCCCTTGATAAAAGTTCAACATCCTTTCATTTGATCAGTCTTGAATAAACTAGGAATAGAGGGAAAATATCAATCTTAGTATAAGGGCTTACATGACAAATTTTTAGTCATCATCATAAATGAGTAAAGACTGAAGCCATTTCAACAGTTTCCACTCCACTCACTCTTATTCAGTATAGTTAGAAATCTTAGCCAAAGCAAGAATTCAAGAGAAATAAAGGAGATATAAATAGGAAGAAGTCAAATTACCCTCATTTGCAGATGCTACAATCCTAAAGGACCATGAAGACTGTATCAGAAAAAGTATGATAAACACTTTTGACAATTATGTTCTCTATGGTTGGAAGGATACTTACATGTGTGCATGCTTATCTTTTTAGGTATAAGATTCTGAGTGAGGGGCTGGGAGTTTGGCCTAGTGGTTAAAGTGCTTGCCTAGCAGGCATGAAGACCTGGGTTCGATTCTTCGCTACCACATACATAGAAAAGAAGCCGGAAGTGGTGCTGAGGCTCAAGTGGTAGAGCTCTAGCCTTGAGAAAGTCCAAGGACAGGGCTCAGGCCCTGAGCTCAAGCCCAGGACTGGCAAAAAAAAAAAAAGATTCTGAGTGAGAGAAAATCTACCATTATCCATTGACCCTGTTTACTTCCCTTTCATTATGATCTCAATCATATACATATATAATATATATATACTCATATACATATATGTATATGAGTATGTATATATGTATGTATATATATGTATATGTGTGTGTATATATCTATACACACACACACACACACACATTTTCTTTTCTATTTTTTTTAGTGTAAGTCTGGCAGGAATCAGACCTATTCCTATGGTAGCTTCCTTACTCCCCTCTCCCCTTTCATTCCTTAAATACCTAGAAGTTTAATCACCAATAAGATCACAAAGCTAGATATTCATTTTCAAAATAACATTTATTTCTATAGTAAAGAATTAAAATATGGCTGTGAAAGTAGAACATATAGAAAAACAAGATGTGCAACAGTAACTTTTAGAGTAAAGTCAGTCAGTTAAGCCCTAACTCAGCTTCTTGAGGGATCAATCAATAATTTAGTCAAAAAGAAAAATATCTACTTTTAATTTTAATCATTCTAATAGCTTTATATTACTGGTCAGATGCTTAAGTACAGGGCTTGCTTTAGCAGCACATTTACTAAAACAAAATATAGCACAAAGTTTGGGATACATTCTTTTAAGGTTGCCTCACGTCACAAACTGAAACTCCATTATCCAAAAGTCACAGAGACTAAGTCTTTGATAATTTATCCTTATAATTAAATCAGAATGAAAAAAAAAATAGGTACTTTTTGGGTGAAACAAACTATAAAAGTGGGATATTATGCTGTCACAAAAGCTGGTAAAATCAAATAGGTACCTGATGATAGATACCTGAGTTTCAACCAGATGGGTTTCAAATTCAGACACTAAACACAGCTGAAGAAATATCTATTGAATTTGATCTATTATTATAGATATTATTTATATGCAAAATGTACAAATAGTTGAGTTCTGGGCAGCTGGAAGAACTCTTCAGGAACTGTTTGCAGTTCGTATAATAGAATGATCTTCTCTAGGAAGAATAATGTCAACATAGCAGTACTATATTCACCAGGAATCCCCACAGCAAATGGATCACGTGACAGGAAACCAAACCTTCTGGCTGCTCACAACATCACTCAGCTTCCCTTTTATCTTCAGGAAATGTCTCTTGAACTCCAATCCATCACCCTATATTAGGATATTAAAACAGGTGTCAAAAAACAAAGCTCATTTTTTTTTCTTTACTAGTACATAGGAATAAAGTTCCCAGATATGTCCAGCTATAATTCTTTTGGTATTTCTGGCATTTGAACTTCAGGCTATAGGCAGGCACTCTACTACTGGCCAGTCTTGGGGCATATGCACAGGACCTGGGCTCTATCTTGAGCTTCTCTTACTCAAAGGTAGTACTCTACCACTTGAACCATAGGTACCATTTCCAGGTTTTTCTGAGTAATTTATTCAACATAAGAGTCTCATAGACTATCCTCCCTGGACTAGCTTTGAATTGCAATCCTCATATCTTAGTCCCCTCAATAGCTAGGACTATAGGCATGACACACCAGCATCCAGCTAATACTTTGAGACAGTTTTACTATGCAGTTCATCTGGCCTCAAACTTGAAGCCTTGTTGTCTCTACCTCTTTTTTTTTTTTTTTTTTTTGCCAGTCCTGGACTTTCTCAAGGCTAGAGCTCTACCACTTGAGCCTCAGCACCACTTCCGGCTTTTTTCTATGTATGCGGTACCATTGTTTTAAATAAGCGGTGGGGAAAGGGGGTTATAATCAGAAAATAAGCTACAAAACTACATTCAAGTCTTGCCACAATACCATGGCAACAAAGCCAAAAGATTCAGTTATGAGAAATATTTCATTACAGTAGGATCTTTCATAATTTAATCCCATACCAGCACCTGCAAAGCAATACTGTTACAAATACTCAACAATGTAACTAACCCTTCAACATTCTGTAGAGCCACACATACAATTTCTCAGAGAATAGAGAAAACATTGTTTAGTCTTAAATAGCACAAATTTTAAAACTAAAAATAACCAGAAATGTGAAGAAAAATCTATGGGAATATTAACCAGGAAATTACTGTAAACTAAAGGGTCATTATAATGCACAAACATCTTATGAATCTTACTTTTTATTTCAAAAACATACATTTACATGAACCAAGACAGGCACAGTGGCACAGTTATCTAGGAGATGAAAATTGAGAGGATTGTGGTTTCAGGCCAGCATGGACAGAAAGTCAACAAGACCATGCCTAGACAAAAAAGCTGGTACAGTGGTACATGCCTGTCATCTCAGCTGCACAGGAGCAAGAGCCTAAGTAAAAATAAATCCTGATCCAAGGCTACCCAGTCAAAACACAAAAAGCAAAACATGAAATCCTACCATGAAAATAACTACATCAAAAAGGGCTGGAAGTGGCGCTGTGGCTCAAATGGTAGAGCGATAGTCTGAAGCTCAAGACCTCAGGGACAGTGCCTAGGCCCACACCACCACTACCACCACCACCACCGAAAAAGGCTGGGGGCTTAAGCACTGGCTCAAGTACAAGACCCTGAGTTCAAGCCCCAATATTGTATAGTAAAAAATTAAACAATGTCTAATATTAGAACAAAGACCCTGAGTTCAAGCCCCAATATTGTATAGTAAAAAATTAACAATGTCTAATATTAGAACAATAATACACTTTAACAAAATTGCACCCCTTGCACTCTGGGACCACAACTATGTTTTACTTGAACATAACGTATAACAGTCAATCTGAGAACCAAGTCAGCACTAAGTGAGTAGCAGACAAGTACTAATATAATGGAAATCTATGCATAAGATTGTTATGCTGGACAGAGGATAAATCTTGGGTAGATAGAGTACAGGAGTAAGAGTTCATCATGCCACCATAATAAAATTAAAACTAATGAATAGTCAATTTCTGGAACTTTAATATCCTTAGACTATAGATGACCTCATTGAAACTACACAAAATCAAAGTGCAGATGGAGAACTCTATACAAAACATAATGACATTTTTTGGGGCCGGGAGTTTGGCCTAGTGGTTAAAGTGCTTGCCTAGCATGCATGAAGACCCGGGTTCGATTCCTCGGTACCACATACATAGAAAAAAAGCCAGAAGTGGTGCTGAGGCTCAAGTGGTAGAGCTCTAGCCTTGAGAAAGTCCAAGGACAGTGTTCAGGCCCTGAGCTCAAGCACAGGACTGGCAAAAAAACAAACAACAAAAAAAAATAATGACATTTTAAAAACCTAGTTGGAAGCATGGCTCAAGTGCTAAAGCATCGGCTATGCAAGTATGAAGCACAGATACCAAATGGCAATAAGTCCCAGTGATTGTATTTAGAGATTACCTTCTTGAACACTTGTTTGTTAAACTTGTCATTTGAAATATGATGCAAAAATCAATGTTAATAAATTCTTTAATAAAAAAAATCAAAGAGCCTATGTAAAAAGAATATTTTTAAAATACCTTAGAAAGCCGGAAGTCAACCAATATCTTCTCATCCATTTCTACCAAATTTATTTTGAAAATCAGTTTATTGTTTCTTCTATCAGTTGTTGATACAGTAACCTATGGTAATAAAAATAAGGTCAAGCTACATTAGTGAGCAAAAATATTCTAAACAAAATTTGTACCTCAGGTTAATATTTCTTAAATAAGATTTTATAGAATACTTCAATAATTTATTTCAAGTTGACTGAAAATCATATTTAAAGTGCATATGCAGCCCAAATTAATCTGTAAGAATATGAATTCTGTGGAAGAGAACCAATGAGACATGGGATGATAAAGATAACAGTAATGATAAAGGGACATCTCTGATCACAAAGCACTGGGCAATTAGACCAACATGTTAAATTGATATCAAGGATGGAGGCCAGCCATGTGCCAGAAAGTCCATGAGATGCTCATCTCTGATTAACCATCAAAAAAGCAGCAAGTGGAGCTGCTCATCTCCATCAAAAAGCAGCAAGGAATTATTGCTCAAGTGGTAGAATATTATCTTTGAGCACCAAAGCTGAACAAAGCACCCAGGCTCTCAGTTCAAATCCTAGGACCAGCAACAAAAGATCAATCCAATTTACTGAAAGATCAAACGTTGCATGTGGCTATGAGGCTTGTTTAGTTTCTTTCAGTACATTATAATCCCCAGTATTTGTTTTTCAAGACATTAACATTTTTAAAAAGCCTAACGTCAGATTAGAATGTATTTAACTATACTATAGTAATAGAAACAATAAAAATTATTAAGTAGGATCAGGAGGTGAACCCCAGTACTGGTATAAAAGCAAACAAACTGCAGCCAGTTTTTGAAAAAATATTATTTCTTCAGAGCATCTTATTTAGCTGGGTACCAGTGGCTCAAGCCAAGAATTCTAGCTACTCAGAGGCTGAGATCTGAGGCTTGTGTTTCAAAACCAGTCAATTTACAGGGTAGTCTGTAAGACTCTTATCTCCAATTAACTAACCAAAAATCAGAAGTGGAGCTGTGGTTTAAGTGGTAGAGTGCAAAACTTAAGCAAAAAGCTAAGAGACTGTGATCAAGTCAGGAGTTCAAGTCCAAGTATCAGCACAAAAAAAATAAGTACCTCATCTTATTTCTTATTCATTGCTAGTTTTTATTCAAATATTTAAATATTCTTCATAGTAGCATAATTTTCTTCATAAAGACAAAATGAAAATCAATGAAACATACCTGGTTCGTACAACTCTTCTTCCAATGATAGCCCAATTTCTCACAAGTCTCTTTCAAGCACTGATAAGATTTGTCTGCATCCAATTTGGTAAAGAATCGTGTCATTCTTTTCACCAAGCGCTGCCAGGGGTTCTAAAGTCAAACAAGAAAGCTAAATGAATCCACTGTGACTAAAACCAGTCATGTTATCACTATTTACTCTAGAATCCCTTTGTTGTGACTTAGTATAATTTTTCATCAAGGCTTCTCCTTATCTAAAAATTAAAAATGTATGCAAGTATTAATGCTGTATGCCTAGTTTCCACATAAAGATAAGAAAAAGACTTAAAATAATAAAAACCAATCATTATTATTTTAGAAAATTAAAGTGTTACCTGTGAGGATCCTGGGGTACCAAGTAACTGACTATTCAGAAGCATATGATCTGGACATGCAGGCTGGGAGAAACTAATCCCTTGTACCAATTTATCGATGTACGAGGGACTGGAATCCCATAAGGAAAGACCTGTCCGTGGTTCTGGCTGGGAACTAGAATACTTCACATTTTCTTCACTGAAACATTAAGAAAAGGAAAAAGAGGGTTTAAAATATGTGTTTACATGTTTGGCTTCATTTTTTAAAGATTATTTTTAAGTAGTTGTGTCAGTTTCATATCTTGATCAATGTTACCCTTTCCGTTGTTCTGCCCAACCTTTACCAACCTCACGCATCCTCTCAACTAACCTGATTGCATTATCACCCTATGTACATTAATTTTCAACTATTCACTTTTGTTTTTTGAGGCAAAGCCTTGAGCTCACAATTCTCTCACATTGGCCTCCTAAATGGTTGTAGCTAGAGACATACACCCTGAAAATATATCATTAAGTAAAGCCAATTGGACCTTTCTTACATCACACAATCATTTTCAGTGATGAAACTGTGTTCATTATTAAGAAAAATAGATAGTATGTTAGAATTTATGAGGAATGTTACATTCAATAACTATTTCACCTTTATCAGTCTTACCTAGAAGCATTGTTTACTGGTGAGAAGTCCAAATTAGAGTGAATGTGCTTGGAAAATCCACTAGGGGACTCTGGTACACCACCTGATGTGACTCGGGGCCTCTTTGCCCCTGAAAAACAAAACAAATACAAACTTCTTATGCAGATGTTTTGACTAACTGCTGGCAACTTGAATTCATAAAACCACATTTAAATCTAAGTATTAAACATGCAGTAGTTATAGAAGACAAAGAATGGCTCATTGTACATAATTGTACAAGAAATGTGGTCAAATAATAAAGGTTCATCAATTATAATTTCTCAAATTTGTTAATTATTTCATAAATCATGACTTGTATGGTCCAAGTGTAGGACTATAAATCTAAGGCCACAATTTTGTATGTCGGTTTGTGTGTGCTTGGATGAGTATGGGTGTGTGGGCTTGAACTCAAGAACTGGTCCCTATCCCTGAACTTTTGTGATCAAGGCTAACACTACACTTGAGCCACAGCTCCACTTCTGGATTTGTGTGTGTACGTATGTAAGAATGTAAATATATAAGAATGTAAATATATGTGTGTGTTAGAGATAAAGAGCGTCACAGACTTTTCCCTTTGTCTGCTCAGATCTGAGCCTCCTGGCTAGCCAGGAATATAGGCATAAAGCCGCTACCACAATTTTAATGTCAGTTGTGGGGCTTGAACTCAGAGCCTGAGCACCGTCCTTGGACTTTTTCTCAAGGCTAGAGCTCTACCACTTGAGCCACAACACAACATTCAGCTTTTTTCTATGTATGTGGTACCAAGGAATCGAACCCGGGTCTTCAAGCATGCTAGGCAGGCACTCTATCACTAGGCCAAACCCCCAGCCCCTTATTTTATAATAAGGGTATATTTTATAATAACAAAATGTTATTCTATAAAGACAAAGATCTAACTAAATGACCAGCGCTATTTTTGTCTTAATGTCAGTACTTCTTCCCTCATCTTACTTTGTACATACTTCCAATCTCATTGGGGAATAGAAACAAGCAGAACAGAGCTTTGCAAGTTCCCACCATCGTCTCCATCCACAATCTCTATTGTGTACTCTATGACTATGAATACATTGCTCTACATATAAATCAACTCTGCTACTGTCTAGCAATTCTTCTCTTTCTCTGCCTTCACTAGTGTTCCTTTCTCTACTAGAACATTGCATCAACAGAAATGAGGGTAAAGTAGATAAAAAAAAAAATTGGACAGAAGCCGGGCACCAGTGTCTCATACCTGTAATCCTAGCTACTCAGAAGACTGAGATCTGAGGATCACAATTTGAAGCCAGCCGAGGTAGGAAAGTCTATGAGACAATTTTCTTCAACAAACTACTCAGTAAAAGCCAGTAGTGGGGTTATAGCAGTATCCTTGAGCAAAATGAAGCTCAGGGACAGAGCTAACGTCTTGAATTCAAGTGCCAGGACTGGCTCAAAAAAAAGGGGGGGGGGGTCGGGGAGAGGAGGTTATCGAGTTTTTTCCAGTAAGCGTGATGTACAAAAATAGGGCAAGTAGAAAATGAAAAATGTGCCAAGCTGGTGGTTCATGCCTGTAATCCTAGCTAGTCAGGAGGCTGAGATCTGAGGATTGACATTCAAAAGCAACTCAGGCAGGAGAGCCCATGAGATTATCTTCAATCAACCATTAAAAAAGCTGTAAGTGGAGATGTGGTTTAAGAGGCAAAGCCCTATCCTCTTTGAGCACGAAAGCTTAGGAACAGTGCTTAGACCTTGAATTAGGTTCAAGTCCCAAGGGTGGCACAAAAAAAAGAAAAAAGAAGAATGCAAAGAACTCATTCACTATGACTGATCTTAAAATTTTAGATAGGTAAAAATGGAACTAATGGATGTAGTTATTAATAAAATCATTTTTTTCCTACCAGAAATTATACTTCCCATGAAGACAAAGACCAAATATCTAGAGAAAATGCTTTTGTTTTTAAGAATATTACCTTTCTTAAGTGACTTGTTGTACCATCTATCTTTTTTGATATCCTGGATGGTAATTCTTGCTGTTGGATTCTCCACTAGGATTTTATGAAGCAGAGCTGAAAATGAAATGTAAGACAACATTTATAAAACAGTAAGCTACTTAGAAAAGTCTATAGCTTATAGTAAGGAATACATTCTGCGTGCGTGTGTGTGTGTGTGTGTGTGTGTGTGTGTGTGTGTGTGTGTGTGTGTGTTGGTAGTGGTGGTGGGTGAGGCTTGGATCAAGGCTCTACCACTTTGAGCTACAGCACCAATTGGGGTTTTCTGATAGTTAACTGGAGATTAAGTCTTAGGGCTGACTCTGAATCAAGATCTTCAGATCTTAGCCTCCTGTGATTAGCTTGGGTTACAGGCATAAGCCACCAACATCCAGCTAAAATGGATTCTTTTTTGGCCTAAGTCAATGGATGATTTCCAGAGAAGGGAAAGAATAATGTTACCACATTGTTTAATTTCATGCAATTTTTCATTGCTGCTGTCTATACTTTCAATTAAAAAATGCAGGCTAAGCATGATGGCCCACACTTTTAATCTCAGTACGTAGGAAGCAAAAACAGAAAAGTTAGTTTGCAGTTTGAATTATATAGCAAGTTCAATTCCTGTCTGGGACACATAGTAAGACTCTCTCAAAACACAAGTTAAAAATGTCATGCTTTCCCCCAATACCAAAATTATTTTCTAATGGATCAAAAATTAAATTTAAAAATGAAGCCACAAAGAAAAAGGAACCCCACTGCACTGCTGGTGGAACTGTAAGCAAGTTCAGCCACTCTGGAAAGCAGTGTGGAGGTTTCCTAAAGAACTGAAAATAGACCTTCCCTACAATCTCGCCATACCACTCCTGGGCATCTATCCTGAACATCACAACCCAGGATATGATAAGGACACCTGCTCAGCTATGCTCATCTCTGCACTATTCACAATAGTGCAGATGAATGGATAAAAAATGTGTTATATATAGACAACGGAATTCTACATAGCCAACAGGCAAGATAAAATAATGGCATCTGAAAGGAAGTGGATGAATTTAGAGCAAATCATGTTGAGTGAGACAAGTCAAGATCAAAGGAAGAAAAGGCGCATGGTATCCTTAATATGTGGCTATTAGATCCAAACAGTACAAGAGCGAGGACTCAACATTTGCATACCCAATGCTATGGACATGGTATTGGAAATATAAACACAACTACATAGACATAAAAATTTATGACTCTATACACATAATGTTTTATTACATACATTAATATGTATCTATGACATACAACCCCTCAGCCTAATTTTAATTATGTTCAAAAATCCAAGTGCCAGTGATTGTATATAGATTCCTTTCCTGAATACTTGTTAAACATGTCATTTGAAATATGATGTAAAAATCAATGTTAATAAACTCTAATAAAAAAATGAAGCCACAATAACACACATTAAAACATAGGGAAATTACCCTCCTCCCCCACCAGTCCTGGGGCCTGAACTCAAGGCCTGAGCACTGTCCTTGGGCTTTTTCAAGGCTAGCACTCTATCACGTGAGCCACAGCACTACTTCCGTCCTTTTCTATGTATACGGTACCAAGAAATTGAACCCAGGGCTCCAGGCATGCTAGGTAAGCACTCTAACACTAGGCCATGCTCCCAGACAGGAAAAATTTTTTTATGTATAATATTAAGAAGTAGAAAACAGAATAATGTAGTCAGAAACCCAAAATGACAAGATTATTAATTTGAGAATTTCTAACAAAATGAAAATAAATTATTCATTTTGGAAAATGTTTTGTAACAAACACAAAGGTCAAAGGATACAAAGCCCTCAAAGAAAAACATACATTTCCTTTCTGAAATTAAGAAAAACTAGCCAAAAAAGGAAAAAAAAAAAAAAAAACAGGTAAGCAACTTCATTAGTATTAAGTTTTAAGTAAAAAAACAAACAACAACAAAAAAACAGTACCACTTAATGCCTAGGAGACAGTTTAAAATATTTTTTTTCAAATGTAAACGGATAGATTCATGAAATAGTACACATTTTTAGAACTCAATGTAGTAAGGTATGTCATAATACTTAACTATATATATCTTTTATCCTACAGTCTTGCTTCTGAAGACCCAGATTAATGGATGCCTATCAAGACTCTTTTCTAAATGAAAATCTGGGGGAAAAAAATCTAAATCTCCAACAGAATGAACTTGAAAAGGCATAGTTACAAGGCAGATGATGCCATTAAAAACAATAGATATCTATCATTAAAGAGATAGGAAAATGGTCACAGCTCATTAAAGTAAATATACATGTAGGTTATAAAATACATGCAGTAAGGTTAAGTATTTTTCTAAAACACATGCACTTACAAATAATACATATTGAACAACATTTGTTATATGGACTTAAAACAGTATAGCAAAGCATATCTGAATATTCTTAAAAGACTATTATTTTTGAATGCTGGAATTATGAGGTCATTTTCTTAATTTTTATTTACATTTTTAAAAAATGTAGGTGCAAAGACCATAAGTTACTTTTGTAATTACCTAAAAATTAAAACAGAAAAGGAATTTAAGAAAAAAATGAAATAGCAAAAGGCTTCATTATCCATGACACTAATCATTTCAATAAAGATAACTCAGTTACCCAGAGGAGCAGAATCGATTTTTTTCCAAGGGTTGAGGTATGTTTTTTTTTCTTTCCAATCAGAATATTCCTGACAACTGTCACTGGGCTGGTCCCATGGCAATTCTGAAAATGAAACAAGTTATAGTTCTCTAAGTGTTCGTGTAAATATACAGTAAAGACCCAGGAAAAATAATCATACAGATCCATAAAATGTTGCCTGCAATGAAATTCAATATGGTTTTTCCAATGAAGAAGCTTACATTTCACAGAACCTTAGTAGCAATTCCCAAAACAGATGATTCACTCCTCACCCTACTGTTTCTAAAGTGTTTCCTTGGAGTCCTGAGGAGCAATCAGTGGTAGCTCAGTGGCAGAGAGTTTGCCTAATTAGGTCCAAGAAGATGGGAATCCTCAAAGATAGGATCTGTTCCCTAATGAAAAAAACACTATAGAGAACTTGCTTCTACTGACTTTGCTCTATGTCATGTGAGGGACCCATGAATAATGCCTTCTGCAGCCAGGAAGAAAGTATTCATAGAACATGACCGTTATTGTACCTTCATCCCAGATTCCCACATCCAGATAAATCTATTGCTTATAAACCACTCAGTCTGTGATATTTTGTTATAGCCGCTCAAGGTAATTAAGATACTAAGCAAATACTATTACACAAGTATGGATTTCTTTTGATGTAGTAAGTCTAACTTTTCTTAGAAGTTTAGCAATAATTAAATAGCGCTTACCTCCAGCCAACATTGCAGTGAGTACTATTCCACAGGACCAAACATCAACTGGTTCTGCATGAAATTCTTTTCTCTTCAGAAGTTCTGGAGCAACATAAGGTAAAGTACCACACATCTTGGTCAATAAACGCTCACGATTATTATGCCGAAATACTGTGGCCAAGCCAAAGTCAGAGATTTTGAGGTTATCTAACAAAAACAAAACAAAAAACAAAAAGAAGACATAATACTGGGTAAAAAGAGATTTTCAAATATATACTTACAAGGTTGTTTTATTGGAAATATTAATGGTGATACTGAGGTTTGAAGAAATTCTCAACCTGAAAATGACCAAAATTAATAAAGAGAAAACAGTAACTGGGTGCTGGTGGCTCATATCTAGAAGCCTAGCCACTCAAGAGACTGAAATCTGAGGACTGTAATTCAAAGCCAACTGGGATTAAAAAAACAGACTCATCTCCAGTTAGCCAGCAAAAAGACATCAGTGAAGGTGGTAGATTATTAGTCTTGAGCAAAAAAGCCAATGAGACTGTGAGCTCACGCCCTAGCAGTGGCAAGTAACAACAACAATTAAAAACAGTTTTTCAGATCTGACCCTGCCCTAGCCATCTAAATTCTTTCCTTCAATAGATACTGCTGACTATGTGTGTCTGTATAGAAACGTAGCAATGACGAAACGCGAAAAATTTACCCCTTTCATCCAAGAGGAGATTTTCTGGTTTAATATCTCTATGAGTTATTCCAATACCATGTAGATAAACCTAAAGAGAAAGTAGAGAGGCTAAGATTTGGCAATTTGCTTTATTCATACTAATTTTAAGAAAAAGAGGTAAAAGTACCTACCACCCCTTCCATGAGCTGATGGAAGAACCTCTGAGCATCTTGTTCGGGCATGCCTATGTCTGGCTCTACAGGAATTTTGAAAGTTAGCTTACTGGAAAAATATAATCAACCATAGCTTCTTAATTTACATTTATGATGGTAATTGTACAACATGTTATACTAATAAAAGAATCCACTAATTTAATAACTCATATTTTCCTGTCAAATAGGCTTAAGAAAGATCATGGGAAAATTCTTAATAAGAAACTACCAACAAACTACCAAGAATGTAAGGCCTACTTTGTAAGTTCTTGTTTTACACTTAAGACAATGTTGACTTACTAAACCTTCTCTCAAATGCTACACTACTATGTTTCTCAATCTTAAAATATAATTGCCAATGAGGAAGTCTAGGATAATTTAAGCCAACTTCACTACTTAGCAGAATGACTTCATTTCAAAACAAAGCCATGCCTGTAACATTCCTTTAAGTTTTATTAAGAAATGTTATGTCAGTTACTTTTTTGTGCCAGTCCTGGTACTTAAACTCAGGGCCTGTGGTTCTGTCCCTGAGCATTTTTGTTCAAGGCTAGCATTCTACTGCTTGAGCCACAGCTCTACTTCTGACTTTTCTGGTAGTTACTTTGGAGGTAAGAATTTCCTGCCCAGGCTAGCTTCAAACTGCTATCCTCAGATCTCAGTCTCCTGAGTATCTATGCATTACAGGCATTGAGTCACTACTGCCTGGCTTATCAGTTACTTTTCAATCTTAAATTAACTCTTGATCCATTTAACCTCTCAACTATCTCCTGAAATTCATATTAGATTCTAATAGTATTTAATATTAATAAAAATAGAAGTTTTTAACACTTAAAGTTAGGCATGATGATACACATTTGCTCAGTGGTAATCCAGAAATCAGGTGGCTATGGCTAATGAATTGTGAGTTTGAGTTCAGTCTAAGCTACACAGGAAAACTTTGTCTTAAAACAACTTTTGGACTGAAAGCATGGCTCAAATGTTAAACTGCATAGCCATCAAGTACAAGGGTCTGAGTTCAAACACCGGTACTATAATAATATTAGCAATAACAACAATAATAATGTTATGCTAATATTGCTCAAATGTTTTTAATACATTATCATGAAACTGGTTTGACATTCTTAAATGTCATAAAACTGTAATCTGGAGCAGGGCGCGGTGGCTTTATGACTGCAATCCTAGCTAATCAGCAGGCAGAGATCTGAGGATCCCAGTTCAAAGCCAGCCTGGGTACTAAAGTCCATGAGACTCTTATCTCCAATTAACCACTAGGAAATGGGAAGTGGCACTGTGGCTCCAGGGGTAGGGCGGTAGCCCTGAGCTGAAGAGCTCAGGGACAGTGCCCAAGCCCAGAGTTCAAGTCCCATGACCTCCCCACCCCTCCCCCACACACTCACACAAAAACTGTAATCTGGAACAAAATCATTTAAATTATACGCAACTTGAGAAAAGTTTTCTTTAAAGGGACTTTCTTTCACACCAGTTCTAGATGCAAAAGCAAAGATAAAGAGTTAAGTTACCACAATTTCACTGTCATCTAAGTAATTCTAAACTGACCATCTAGCTACCTAAGATTGAAAATACAAACTCAGAGACTTTAGTTTAGTAAAAAATTTGCTTGGAAGATTTAAATATTTTATATATTATTTAAATTTTACGTTTTCTCCATACCTATTCTATCAAAAAGCTCTCCGCCACTACAGTACTCCAAAAATAGATACTGGATATTGCCTTCTCTCCGGTGACCGTAGAATTTTACAACATTTTCATGGTTTAACATTTTATTAATGCAGATCTCTTTCTTAATGTTTTCTGGGCAGTCTATGGCCCGCTTCATGTCTACAATCTTCACTGCAACTGCTTCTTCAGTTACTCTATTCACAGCAAGCTGAACTCTACAAAAAGGAAGAGTTATAATATTACAACATGTAAATTCTACTTCTTTTAACACTTCAAGTGATTAGTGATGCATACTTATGCTCCCAGCTTTGAAAGATTAATGGTGCTCCTCTACAATTGCCAGCATTCAATCAGGAAGTAAGATGACATGAGGCAGTAAGCTTACAAAGTGATAAGCTATCAAAAACAAACCAACAAAACAAAACAAACCTTAAAAGGCTTAATGTTGACAGATCCCAAACTATTTTGCTATTTTCTCAGTCAAGAAGAAACCAGGAAATGATTTGTCAGGTTCTGAACTATTTTTTTCTCAAGTGTTAAATGCTATACCAAAAATTTTTAAAGGCATTACCCTATACAATTAAATCACTTATCTCTGACAAGAGATTCCACTAGTGTGTATGCACATTATATACACACACGTTCTACTCATTTAATAGCATCACCTAATATTTACTAATTTCATGTTACAGATGTGTGGGTGAATTACTAAGTACTATGAGTATAAGGTGTCATTTTTCATCTATAAGGAAATAGAATCACACTGTAATATTAGTAACCTTGTCAAGGTTTACAAAACATGAGCCAGTAAGGAAAAAACAAGGTAGTGTTTTTCCAGAATCTGTTCTTTTAATCACTATAAAATATAATAATCACTATAAAATGTGCTAGAAAAAGAGATATTTGGCTTTTCTTTTTTTTTTTTACAAAAAGAAAACAACACAAGAGTGGAGGAGGGGTAATAAAAGTATGAATCCTTAATGTAGGACGGTGTAACTTCACATGTCAGTTTCCAAGTGCAAATATCTCTTCCTTACGTTGCCACTACATCAGAATATACAAGGACAAAACAGTAAATACATACTGAGGCAGTGGGCTCGAAAAGCAAGCGTGAAGGCAGGATAAAATCAAGACTCAAACTTACTCTCCATAGGCACCTTCTCCCAGAGTTTGCACCAAGTCCCAGTCTTCCACAAAGGGCACTGCCATGACTCCACCAATCAGCCCGCTGTAAAAAGGCAGCAACCCAGGAAAGGAGGAGTCTAAGCGCCCACCGCCTGTAAAGCCTCCACGCCAGGGCCCTCCCGGGAGTCTCCAAGCTGTGCAGGTTCCCACTCACTTCCCCAACACGTCTTCCGGAGGGCTCCGGGGAACTCGTAAAGCTCGCGGGGCTGGAATCAGAGTTCCTGAGGCCTCCGCGGCCCCTCCTTCCACCCCTCCGGCTCGAGGAACCGGGGCGGGGCCGAGCGGCCCCGAGAACCACGAGAACCGGCCGAAGCCCCGAAAAACCCCGCCGCCTAACCCCGGGTGGTGGTCAGCCGCGGGGCTCTGCGCCCCCTCCCGCCACACCCTCCCTCCCCGAAACCGCCCCTCCGCCGGCCCCCCCGGCCCCCTCCGCCCCCACGCGGACGCTCCCCGCGTGCCCTTGCCCGCGAAGCCAGTCTTTTAACCAATGCGCGGCCCTCCATCCTCACCACACTCGTCCCGGGCCTGCCACCACGTCAACCCAGAGGCGGCGTTTTTCCCGCCAAAACCCACTTGCGTCGCGCTGTCGCAAACGTGCCCTCTTGCCGTAAAGCAGGGCGGTGAGGACGGCCGCGCCGCCGACCCGACTCCTCCGCCGGCGGCCGTGCCGGCTGCGGACCCGGAGGGAGCGGACCCGGAGGGAGCGGACCCGTGGCCGAGCAGACGCCTCCACCCGAGCTCGCGCGCCGCCGGGGGCCGCGGCTTGGCTCCTGGCTGCCTGGGACCTGGCCCAGCTGCGGCCTCTCCCGACGGGCGGAGCACGGCCGCCGCCTGGCACCCCGTCAAGTTCGGAGGGCTACCCGCGGCGCCGGAGCCAAGAAGCTCGTGACAGCTGTCGGGGATACTGGCAAAGGCCCGGCCGCACAGTCAGGGGAGGTCCGGGGACTTTTTCAAGTTCCAAGGCCCGCCTGGGTACACCGTTTTGCCTCGTCCACAGACTCCCACACTGCTTCAGATTAATCCTGCAGGAGAGCATTCCCCTAGTGCAGCTCACTAGCTTCCTCGTGCTCCGTTCTTGCGTGGTACTGCACTGCTGTGACTATAAACCCTGTGTCTAGTAAGGACGAGAACGCAGACGTGCAGGTAGAGGCCAAGTAATTTCATAATGCGAGTTTTAAACGAAGCAACTTAAACGAAATGGATGTGACGATTAGTAAATGTGGGGAAACAGCTAAGACTGAGAACTTGAGCCATACCTAGCATGGTCCCCATTAGAATTCTTCCATCTCAAAACTCACCTAGTTACTGTGGTATCATTTAGTAATAAAGTATGTAACAGGCACAAACAGCTGTCTGAAGAAGATAGGAACAAAAGTCAAGACTGAAATGTCTACAAATGTTTACATACGAAGTTTCCAACAATGACATCCGTTTAGGATTTGTGTAAAAAGATTTTCTAAACAATTTATTTTCTACTTTCCTGGGTGCTGAAAAAAAATATGAAGGGTTTGCACAGTTCCTAGATATATACATGTATATGAATATAGTCTCCTCCTCTTTCTGAAATGTTTTATGCCAGTCCTGGGGCTTTTTCACCACTTGAGCCATAGCTCCACTTCTGGCTTTTCTGGTGTTTAATTGCAGGTTAGCCTAATGGACATTTTCTCCAGAGATGGCTTTCCCAGGTCCCAGGCCCTAAGTTCAAACCCCAGTACTGGCAGAAAGAAAGAAAGAGAGAGGAGGGGAAAGGAGGGAGAGAGGGAGAGAGGGGGAGAGAGAGAAAAAGAAAGAAGGACGAGGAGGGGCCCGGGAGTTTGGCCTAGTGGTTAAAGTGCTTGCCTAGCATGCACGAAGACCCGGGTTCAATTCCTTGGTACCACCATAGAAAAAAGCCGGAAGTGGTGCTGAGGCTCAAGTGGTAGAGCTCTAGCCTTGAGAAAGTCCAAGGACAGTGCTCAAGCCCAGGACTGGCAAAAAAAAAAAAGAAGGAAGAGGGGGAGAAAGAGAGGAGGAAAGAGAAAGAGGGAGGAAAGGCAGGACTAAGGGAGGAAGGAAGGAGTAGTAAATATGGGAATATTAGGAATACTGATTCAGAAAAATTCGACATCCAAACTGTACCTATCAGAAAGACAAGAGACGGTTGGAATGGGGGAGTGATCCACTTATTCATAACTGAAGAATTTGACTTGCACATCAGAATACACATACTCAAAAGGAACATTGAGGAAATTTCAAAACATTATACATAGAGGTCTGGAGGAGGGAATAGACAACAACCAGAACCACATTCTTTAATGTTTAGAAGATAGGAAATTCAATAGGTCAGTGCTCTCACAATCCTAAGGGAAAACAGTCTGGAATCCAAGTACATTTATCAATTATGTGTAACAGTATAAAATCTACACAAGGGCAGAGAGTGTGGCCTAGCATGTACGAAGTCCTGAGCTCAATTCCTCAGTACCACATACACAGAAAACACCACAAGTAGAGCTGTGGCTCCAGTGGCAGAAAACTAGCCTTGAGAAAGTGACAGTGCCCAGGCCCTGAATTCAATCTCCAGGACTGGCCAAAACAAACAAAAAAATAGAAGGTATTTAGAGGTGACAAAACAAGATGTTAAAGGATTAACAAATAATCAAAAGGCACCGGGGTTCGATTCCTCAGTACCACATATACAGAAAAAGTTGGAGGTGTTGCTGTGGCTCAAGTGGTAGAGTTCTAGCCTTGAGAAAGTCTAAGAACAGTGCTCATGCCCTGAGTTCAAGCCCCAGGGCTGGCAAAAAAAAAAAAAAGTTATGCATTAATAGTATATAATACACACTTTAGTTGAGAATAGCTAGAAGGTAATTATGAAATATAACTAGGATCAGAGCTGTAATAGAAGATAGTTTAAATGCATGACCAAGAATGAAAAATGGTGAAAATGCGCTAAACCCTGTTTCCATACCAAAGGTCAACAATTATGCCTAACATTGAAACACCAAAGCATAGTAAAGTCAAGTCATTTTAATGATATGGAGGGTAATATGAGAAGCAGCAGAGTTGAAAGTAGTTTTATCTGAGAAGAAAGGAAAACTGTATTGTTGCTGTTTAGAATGGGTTTTTTCATATAAAATGTACTGTAAGAGTGAAAATGGAACTAGATTTTTTTAAAGATAGCTTCATGTAGAGCTACAAAGTAACAAATTCCAAAGAGAATTATATAACAAAGGGTAATCTCATTGGTACTATAGAGGAAGCTTATTAATGATCTCTAGTGTTAATTGCACTGATCTCAGAATAACTTTCACTGAGGGAAAATTCTGTATATAAATCAAATAATGTATTTACATAGAGGAAAACAAATCTATTAAATCTAAAATGTCAACCACAATTGAAGTACATCTTACATAAATTGGCTTGGAAGGGAAAACCCTTAGGTATACCCAAGCATGCCCAAATATATCCATTATGAATACCATTTCGGCTTATTTAAAAGCCATACAATTCTCCCTGTTTTCTTAGGTAGGTTTAACTAAACAGGTACCGTACATTTTTTAAGAGTTAAGGTTTATATACACCAGTGGTTTCTCTTTCTTCTTGCAGTCAGGTTGGCAGTGCTCAAGGTGACAGTTAATATCAATGCTTCCCCTTTTCTAATTTGCTTATTTGGCAAGGCCTTCAAAATGAGGCAATCAAACTAGGAGAGGTAATGTAAAAACAACAGAGAGCCTGAGACTACGAAAAAGAAGCTCCCTTTGAATAACCAAGTTTTTGAGCAGTTTAAAGCCAATAAGCAAAAAGCCAGCTATTGAGAATATTAAAAAGCAAAATTTCAAATTAATATGTATAATTCTATTTAAGCTGAGTCAGTAACATCTACTGACCGCCAAGTTCTATGTACAATATGAGGAGTTTCTTCCACCCAACTGATAATTTCACTGTCTGTCTTCAAAATTGCTGGCTTAGTAACACTTGGTTTTATTCGTCCTCTTAAAAACTTACCCTCATTTTTTCCAAAGAGCTCTGGTGAGATCAGGTCTGGCTAGCTTTTTTCTGTCCTATAAAGTCAAAGAGCCACTAAAGAACAAGAGACACTGAGAAGAAAAACATAATAGTAAGGAAACTAACTCTCCTGCCCAGAAATAGCACTCCTCTGGTCCCACGAACATTTATTCATCATTCAATAAAAATTTATTAAGCACCCACTATGTGCAAGCATTGTGCTGGGTGCTACAATACAGAAAGTATGACAAAGTTGTTTATATACGTAGAGTCAGAGCTAGTCCTTGATAGTTTTCCTGATGTAAGAAAAATTTCCCTATTTGGCTCATTTAAGGAGCTAAAGGCATTGAGAAGGTATGCTGCATGTCCTGCATGTCCTTCTATTAGCCTAGCATAAATGTTTCCTTTCCTTAAATTAGCCATAAGTCAAAACAAATAAGGCACATTTAAAAAAAAAAAATCCCCCCTTTAATTGACCAAAGTAAAGCCACGACATTTCATTTGGTAACTTGCTCAGAATTATAAAAATCATTCCATTTGGCCCAGCCCATACTGTCCAGGGCAAAACTTCCAGACAATTCTAATCCCATTCGGCTCTGTTCTTATAAACTGCATATAAAAAAAATCTTCAATGTCCTAAATATGACGTGCTCAGTACGAAGCATATCAGAACTGGATGTGACATTTATGTCCTTGACAAGCCTCGGTTATCCAGGTCCTTTACCTGCAACATAAACATGTCAGTTTAGTATTTATCAGACCAACATTGGAGAACTCTTCTATTGTAATGGGTTCATGCAGACTATGAGGCTTAACATTAGTTTCTGTTGCCTGGTTGGGTATTGTGAATAAATGAGCATGAATCAGAGACTAGCTACTCTATTACCCTTCTGGAATGAATTACCTCTGTGAGGAGCAGTGAAAATAATCTAGCTTTCACTTGAATCAGTTCTCAATATTTTGTTTTTGAGAGTCTCACTGTGAGCCTAGAACTTGAAATCCTCCTGCCTTTGCCTTCCCATGTTGAGGATGCAGCTGTGCACTACACCATATCCATCTTCTCTTACATAATCCATCCCTATACGGTAAGTTCTTCAGAAGGAAAGAAGGATATAGTTCAGAAAGACAAACTTTCTCTTCCCCCTCAAGCCTGATAATCACTATATACTGAAGTCGCAGCTACAAAAGGATTACTGCAATAACTGCCAAAATGACAACCAACTAAGAGGCCCTTATGACAATCTAAATGGAAAATAAAATTTAAAAGTGAGTTGCAAGCTACTTCCCAATGTCATTAGAAATTCCCCTATTTGAAAAATACATTTATTAAGTACTGGTACTGATAGGCGAACATGTGACTTCTTTGTGAGACATATAACATCTACTCACCTTATATATCCTCACCAACCAATGTTCTGTAGTGTATGCTTCTTCCAGGACATCAAGCTCAAAGTCTTTATTCCCAATCTCAGCATTTCGAACACGGTCAAAGCCTGGTGGACGCTCTAAAGGGGAAAAAAGAAAAGAAACTCTTTCCACAATGCGCATTTCTTAAAGAGACAATAAGAAAATATAAAATATCATCTACTATTTGAGTCATTATTATCCAGCTTGTGGTTTAATTAGAGTCTGGGGAAAAAAAAAAAAAAGGCATGAAGTAATAAGAACAAACCAAGTGCTTCCCTAACTGAAGTTCTGTCTAAAATAATACTTGGCAGAGTTATCTTTTCTAAGAGAAAGGAACTGACAGTCCTTTAAAGAATGTCACCTAGAGGGCCTCTGTAATACATTAGAAACCCTTCCATGCATCAGAGAAGCTGAAGTACTACATTACTTCAAAAACTCTCCCTAATGGGGCCGGGAGTTTGGCCTAGTGGTTAAAGTGCTTGCCTAGCATGCATGAAGACCTGGGTTCGATTCCTTGGTACCACATACATAGAAAAAAGCTGGAAGTGGTGCTGAGGCTCAAGTGGTAGAGCTCTAGCCTTGAGAAAGTCCAAGGACAGTGCTCAGGCCCTGAGCTCAAGCCCAGAACTGGCAGAAAAAAAAAAAAAAACAAAAAAAAAAACTCTCCCTAACACAGAACCATGAGAGTGAAAGCCAAAGTGAAGACTTAACCTGATTCAATCCCCTTTGTCCCTCTTTTCTCCTTTCTTCACTACAACCTTCTATACTGAGACACAAAATAAGATAGTATTTCAAAGAACCTGGAGCCAGATTGCCTGAGTTTGAATCCTGACTCTACCACTGGTCAATTTCTTCACAAATAATATTATAAAGTACATTAATTCTTTCTTTTAAGTTGCTGTAAGTTAAATGAGTTAACAAAACTAAGACAGTTAAAGCAGTCCCTGGGAAACAGTATCAACTGTCACAGTTATTACTGTGTTGTAAAAGTTATAAAATACTCACTGGCTTCTGTGTAGACCTGACCAAAGCGGTAGTAACACATCTTGTACATGAGGCAGTTAAGCAGTACTGGAGACCCCTCTCGGTCCACACGAAATTCTCCAGTTGGAGTATAATAGTCATTCTCCTTGATGTGTTTGCCTGTATCTGTGCTCCCTCCAATCCGGACCATCCAAAGAAATTTGTTGATATCTAGAGGAAAAAAAGAAAAGCAAAATGTATAAGAAAGGTTACTGGAGCAAAATAATCTGAGGAAAAGGTCAGTACTTCCAAGAAAATTTCCCATATTTTTTTTTTCTAATTGGGACTAACACTAATTAACTGTTAATAAAAGACTGTATTACAGAGAAAACAGTCTGAATAAAAGATTTTTTTCTCAATAAAAACTTGCCTTAGGAATTATCAGACTCCTAGCTGGGAATGATGGTGCATGCTCAGTAAAGCAGAGGCAAGGCAGGAGGGTTACAAGTTTAAGACCAGCTCAAGCAAAAGTAGGATTGACACACGATTTTGAAAGCACTATCTAAATTTAACCAAAAGTTGTAAATTATACTCATGAGGTGATAGAGGGAATAGTGAAACAATGAGCAAAACTCCTAGAGTTTATCTCAAACTGATCAGTACTAAATAATAAAATATACCAATTATTTTAAAATATGAGGGGTTATAGCTTAGTAGTGAAATACTTAGAGCCCTTAGATCAAAATCAGTACCATCAAAAAAAGAAATACTAGAAGTTTTAGAAGTAAGTACTAAGTACCAGAAGATAAACTGAAGAAATTACTGCTAAAATGTAAAGGGACTTTACAGTCAGGCAAAGAAGATTACCTTTTTTTTTTTAAATCGGTTGTAGGGCTTGAACTTTGGGCCTGGGTATTGTCCCTAAGCTCTTCAGCTCAAGGCTACCACCCTATCCCTTGAGCCACAGGGCCACTTCTGGTTTTCTGGTAGTTAATTTGAGATGTCTCCACTGTTGTGCTGGGGTTGGCCTTGAACCTCGATCCTCAGATCTCAGCCTTCTGAGTAGCTAGGATTACAGGTATGAGCCCCCATGCACAGCAAGATTACCATCTTTTATTATAAACCTTCAGAACTGTTGGACTCTTAAAAATATATAGGTATTGCTTTAATTTTGTACAAACTATTTTTTAAGGCAATAATAAAATTCTATTTGGATGTTTCTTCTAACATTATCTTTTTGCCAATAATCATAGAGCACATGGTAACATATGCTCTTTATACACTCAGTGTTCTGCTATATCCACAGGGGATTGGTTCTAAGACACCACCCACAGACACCAAAATCTACAGATGCTCAAGTACCTTTAAATAAAATGGAGCTATATTTGAACATTTGTAATTTGCATCTTCCTATATTTTAGAACATCTTTAGATAACCTATAATTTAAGGTAAATGCTATGAAAAGTTTTGATAATGTACTACACTTAGGTGATAATGAGAAGGAAAAAATTTACATGTTTAATACTGGCAACATTTTCCCAGGAGTAGTTTCAGTCCACAGTTGGTTGTATCCACAGATTCAAATCCATGGACAGAGATATGACTGCATATATGTACATACACATACACAAACTATATGCATTCAGATGGTAGATTATATGACTGGAATCCAGTAAACAATACTAATTCTTAAGTTCACTTTCCTAAGCCTTAGATTCTGTGCTTTACTACTTGTGGAACTACCACGTCATTAAGACTATCATTTTGTTAACCACTGTGAAAATTATTTGTCTGCTGGGCCCTTGTGGCTCATGCCTATAATCCTAGCTACTCAGGAGGCTGAGATCTGAGGACAGAGGTTCAAAGCCAGCCTGCGCACAAAACCTGTCAGACTCTTATCTCCAATTAACCACCAGAAAACTACAAGTGGCATTGTGACTCAAGTGGTAGAGCACTATCCTTGAGCTGAAACGCTCAGGAACAGCAACTAGGCCCAGAGTTCAAGCCCCATAATTGACTCAAAAACAACAACAAAAAACCTACTGTTGCCTCATTTCATGCAAAAACAAAATATCAAAACCTCAGGCTACAAATACTTAGGAGCTTCCCAAATAAGAATAATATATATAACTTCTAGCTGGCGTAGTGGCTCACACCTGTAATCCTAGCTACTCAGGAAGCTGAGATCTGAGCATCAAGGTTCAAAGCCAGCCTGGGCACAAAAGAACCTGAGACTGTTATCTCAAATTAACCTCTAGAAAATGGGAAGTGGGGCTTGGCTTAAGGGTAGAGCAGTAGCCTAGAACTGAAGAGCTCAGAGACAACGCCCAGGCCCAAGGGTAGGACACTAGCCTTGAGTTGAAGAGCTCGGGGACAGCGTCCAGGATGAGTTCAAGTCCCATGACCCACCAAAAAAAAAAAAAAAAAAAAAAAAAAAAAAAAAAAAAGAATATAACTTCTTAAGATTAAAGGCCAGAAAAATAGGAAACTCATTTAGTTTGCTCACAGCCTATGCCCTAAAGCTAGAAATAAATTAGGAATATATTACCATCTGAAGAATATCCAGTAAGGCCTCCAAAAATAACTAGCACATAGCTGACATCAAGTTCCCTCATGATCTCATAGGCTTTTTCTTCTGTGGATGCCATTGCCTAGAAAAATAAGCAGACATGTCTCAAAGTACAATCTCAAATCCTATGTCCTCTCGCTAGACCTTACATTACCAAATACTCTGAGAATTCCTCCACCTTACCTGCCCTACTCGAGAAATATGGGTATTATTCCATGTATTATTGTCCACTAAAATCGTCCGATTTGCCATAGCTGTAATCTGGTAGCCATAGTCCCACCAAGACATGACTTTTGCATCCTGAAACAAAAATAAAAAATGATCAACACTCTTCTAACTGCCTCTAAAATTAACTATAAGAGGAATGGATGAGAATCTTTGATCTTTTAGGAAGCCCTGGATAATAGATTTATTCACCAAGTGAGAAAGGTACTCACATCTAACAAGAAAATAATTTCTTTTTAAACTGGAGGAGCTAGATTTGATATTTTTGGGTTTAGATAAGAAGCAATTTTTATCTGAATCTTTTTTTTTATCTTTAACTAGTTGTACAAAGGGTTTTAATTCAACATGCCAATTTTGAGTAAAGAAAAAAAAATAAAAGCTACTCCACCATTTGTAATCATACAGAAAATTACAGCACAAGTCATACAATCTAAATATTTTAATCCCTCTCCTTTTATATCAAGAACAGTCATAAAAACTGTACAGACAATAAACTACAACATTAAAATGAAATATCCTTATGTAAGCAACATAAGCTAATTAAAAACAAAACAAGTAATTATTACACTTTCCAAGTGCAAGGCCCTGAATTCAAACTCTAGTAGCACAGTGGGGGGGGGGGGTGAGGGGGCGAGTGAGTACAATCATTGCTCATATATCATTGTTCACTTATTGTGGCTTCATTGTACACTGGGTTTTAAAAAAATACAATTAGGTGATAACAATTAAAAGATTTATGTATGTTCCCTTCTGTTTTCTAATTTTCCTCTAATGAATATATATTATTTGTATCTTTTTTCTTCTTTTATAACTGAGATGATCTCAGATGAAAACCACCATCAAATACCACCACCAATGCAAATGCCTAAACAAAACCTAAATACTTCACTAAGAATCCCTGCTGAAGAAATCTCAAAACTGAACAAAAGCTGGTTCTTTAAAGCTCATTTAAAAACTAGGTCCCTGGGCTGGGAGTTTGGCCTAGTGGTTAAAGTGCTTGCCTAGCATGCATGAAGACCCGGGTTCGATTCCTCGGTACCACATACATAGAAAAAAGTCGGAAGTGGTGCTGAGGCTCAAGTGGTAGAGCTCTAGCCTTGAGAAAGTCCAAGGACAGTGCTCAGGCCCTGAGCTCAAGCCCAGGACTGGCAAAAAAAAAAAAAAAAAAAAAAAAACTAGGTCCCTAAAATACCAATTTCTCAGGCTAGGGTTACAGATCAAGTGGTAGAGTGCCTGCCTAGCAAGTATTACCACTAAAAATAGTAAGAAAATAAAATTTCAATTTTCTTATCCATCTGAAAGCTACATGGAAACCCTCTACTCTCAAATTTTACCTCTGGAGTATTATGACGAAGCCAGTAATAAGCTTCTCGGAAGTCATCAAAAATAATCCTACTGCCATCGCCACCACGAGCAGACAGTACAATGGAGGGAGAAGAGTAGGCCTCACTGGTCACCCAGGTTGAATGGAAAGTGTAGGTGATGAGAAAGAAAGCCATGACCAGTATCATACCACTTGCCACCTAAAAAAGGAAGAATTGGGTAGTAAACCATACTAAATTTGTGTAACATAGGACAGCTTCTTATTGTCAATAACACAAACTGGATCAGTCAGTCAATCAGAGGCTACATATTTAACATCAATGACCACTTATAACACCACTCTATTTTTCACACACACACACACACACACACACACACATATGCATATATGCACACATATTCCCTAGAGTTCTCAAAGACTATTAGGGTTGCTTAGTTCTCACTTCATTCTTAATAGGGTAGGTAGAATCCTGTTGCTTCTTGCTCTTCTTGTCTGGGCGACTGATGTCCAGATTCTTCATATATGTGGAAAGCACCTGGGAGACTCCAATGCCAGAAAGAATGCACATAACAGGTGCCAGCACTAGCATTAAACGCACCTAAAAGAGACAGGAATCATGATCAGTGTTTAACAAATTACAGATTTATTAATGGACTATGATATCAAACTAGCCTTTCAGACATGATTTTTCTATGAAGGCAGAACAGAAAAATATTTAGCATGGTTATAGCATATATGTCTTAAAATTTGTTGCATTTTACATGTGTACATATGTATGTGTGTCCAAAGTAACAAAGCAAAATATTATTTCTTGGCCATGTGGGGTGGCAGATGCCTGTAATCTTAGCACATGGAAGGCTAAAGCAGAAAGACCTGAAGACTGAGCCAAATGTGTGCTATATAAGGGCTCCCTTGCAGTACACAATGATACTGTCTCAAAATAAAAATTAATATACATATATACATATATGCACATTAATGTACACACATACACATTTATATTTATGGGAAGGAGCTGTCTCCAATGAGTTAAGATCTTCCTGTGTGGTCTAAGCTAACCTCAAACTGGAGATCCTCCTTTCCTCTACCACCCCAAGTGCTGGGATTAAAGGAATGATCTGACCTACCAGACAAAAATGTATTTCTTAATAGTGGCTTAGAATCAAAATAATACAAGACTATCTTATTGCATTATATATACGTCTCTCTTAACAATGTAGCAATTTACTCCTGGGCCTTAAGAAAAAATTAAAAATCACCTCTTCCTCTGGGAGGAAGTACTGAGAGTTGAACTCAAAAACCCACTGCTTGCTAGGCAGGCAGTCATGGCACCTGAGCCATGCCTTCAGTTTCTTTTTCTTGGGCTGATTTCAAGTTGTGATTCTTACCAGGCGCCAGTGGCTCACATCTATAATCCTAGTTACTCACAAGGCTGAGATTTTAGAATCATGGTTCAACGCCTAGTCAGAATAGACAAATTCAGAGCCTTTTATCTCCAATTAACCAACAAAAAGCCAGAAATTGAGTCATAATTCAAGTAATAGAGTGCCAGTCATCATCAAAAAAGTCAAAAGTGGGGCCGCGAGTTTGGCTTAGTGGTAGGGTGCTTGCCTAGCATGCACGAAGACCCGGGTTCAATTCCTCGGTACCACATACATAGAAAAAAGCCAGAAGGCTGGGAGTTTGGCCTAGTGGTTAAAGTGCTTGCCTAGCATGCACGAAGACCCGGGTTTGATTCCTTGGTACCACATACATAGAAAAAAGCCAGAAGTGGTGCTGAGGCTCAAGTGGTAGAGCTCTAGCCTTGAGAAAGTCCAAGGACAGTGCTCAGGCCCTGAGCTCAAGCCCAGGACTGGCAAAAAAAAAAAAAAAAAAAGCCAGAAGTGGTGCTGAGACTCAAGTGGTAGAGTGCTAGCCTTGAGAAAGTCCAAGGACAGTGCTCAGGCCCTGAGTTCAAGGCCCAGGACTGGCAAAAAAAAAAAAGTCAAAAGCACCAGGCACATCACACCTGTATAATCTTAGCTACTCAGGAGTCTGAGATGTGAAGATCACAGATGGAAATCCACCAGGGCAGAAGCCAGCCCATAAGACTTTTATCTGCAATTTACCACTCAAAAACCAGAAGTGGTGATATCAAGTGGTAGAATACTAGGACTGAGCACAAAGAGGCTCCAGGAAAGTGTCCAGGCCCTAGTTCAAGTCTCCTGCCTTCTTCCCATCCCCCCAAAAAGTCAATAGCATAAGACCTGAGTTCAAGTACCAGTATTGGCACAGAAAACAATAGTAAGCAGCTTTACAAATCTAAGTAATCAGAAGAAAACACCAAATCATCTTTCCAGACAGAAACCAAGAAAAAGGGCACCTCAAAACGAGAGGTGGAAAGTTTTGTCAAGACGGAGAACATTCCTCACCATTACAGCTGAAAAGTACATGCTGGTCACACCATACATGATGATAAAAATCCGGGCATCAGACAAGTTGCTAAAGCAGTAATAGAGGCCAACTACAAAAGAAGAAAGGAGAAGTAAGCAGCAGAGCTCAGTAGACCCCTACAACCTACAATGGAGTCTCTTAATTATATGACTGATGGCTTCACATATTTAACGCAACAATTCCACTTCGTAGAATTTATCCTAAAACAATTGAAGAAATGTGCAAAAATGCTTACTGCAGTGTTCTTTATACCAATAAAAATAAAAATAAACAGGGGCCGGGAGTTTGGCCTAGTGGTACAGTGCTTGCCTAGCATGCATGAAGAACCAGGTTCAATTCCTTGGTACCACATACATAGACAAGACCAGATGTGGAAGAGCTCTAGCCTTGAGAAAGCCCAGGGCAATGCTCAGGCTCTGAGTTCAAGCCCCAGGACTGGCAAAAAAAAAACCCCAAAAAGTAAATGTCCAGCAAAGGAACTACTTATTATATGTTTTAAATGTAAGACATTAACTAAGATAATGCTGCATGAGGTTACAAAGCACTTGCCTTCTTTATACATGTGGATAGCAAAAAAAAATTGAATAATCTTATATATTTCTATAAAATACTAAAGAACAAGGAATTTTCCTATTCTTCTTTTGTTCCTTCCTTAAACAGTGCTGAGGGGGCTGGGAACAAAGCCAATTTCTATACTGCCTCCGACACAAAAAATATGCTTAGCCACTTTCTGTCCTACATAGCAAGAGCAGGCAAACAAAAACAAAGATGAAGGTAGTTGACATGTGGAATCAAAGGGTGTTTCTTACACAGAAGGCCTCTTCAGAACACAAGGCAAACAGACCTGGAAACATGAACACGAGGAGCTGTAGATCAAAATAATAGGAGGACCAGGTTGTAGGCTGATGTTCAGACACAGAAGCAATGATGGGGATGTTGTTCTTTGCATAAGAAGGATCCAACAGTGAGTAGAAACGCCCCGTCCAGGGAGATATTTTTCCTGGCAATTAAGAGGCAACATATATTTCACATATATTCCCAATACAAGCATGTTATCTTAACTAATCACAACAATCCATTTTAGTAAGCTTCCCAGAAATCAAAATAACTTGCTTGCTTCAGTGGCAACAATTCTTAGATTCACTCCTTTCCTTTTAAACTTGGGAGTACTTTTGTCAACTTAGCCAGAATAGAACTGGAATATACATACACTCGAAATAGAGGTTGAAAAACTTTCTGGAAAGGTTTTCGGTCTAATTTTGTTGAGTAAAAGCCAATTTTGGACTTTAAGTAGTCTTGCTTTAAATTAAGCAGTACATTATTTCTACACAAAACCAAATTAGTCTCTGAGAAAAGGAAGTAAATAAAATGAAGAAGGCCCAGATAAACTACAAACGGCCATGATTTAGTTCCTACAGAATTAAACTAGTGTCATGACCTAACATACAATAGGTACTGAAGGATTTCTATAATCCATTATGTAGGAAAGGGAAAAAAAAATTAAAAGATTATCAAAGTAAGACAGTACTTTCATGGGGTATGACTTAAGAATAGCTCTAATATGCATTCTGCTATGCTGAATCTAAACTGTGGTCTGACAAGCAGATAAAGTATATTTTAAAAAGAAAGATTTCAGTGATTGAAATAAAAAGAGAAATTGAAGGAAATACAGAATATTCTGTGCCCAGGAAATATTGATTACATCCATTCTGTATTTAATACTAAGAGCGGTGATTGTTCTCTACCTGTCAGCATCAGGAGAGCTCCCACGGTGAGTAAGACAAAGCCTACCAAAGAGATAACACTCCTGAAAAGAACTTCAAATTGCTGTGGATTCAACTTGCTACGCAGGTAATCCACAAAAGCATGGATCTGGCAGAGACCAAAGACTCCAAAGGCTGCCATGTGCTCTGATGACAGGACAGGCTGTAGAGAGTAAAAAAAAAAAAAATTATTATGTATAGTAATACTTTAAGAAATAAAACATAGTGAGTTTATCTCAGATCTGCATTACCCTGATCTAGTGCAGATCAGGATGTCACATGAGCTCTGAGGTTCCTGAAGGAATCAGGAGCAATACAGAATACCTGGAATAATCCCCTATCCCCCACCAAAGCATAGCATATTCCACCATAATCATCACATCTCTGCCTTTTGGTAAGGATATTCATTAGATTTGACTGCAATTTCCACCACATTCCATACACTGAATTCTTATCACTGAAGCCTAATCTTACAAACCATTTGCTACTCCATGTTTCAAGCACTCTGGATCTCTTCTAACACGTAAACAAGATATTCTCCACTCTGGAAAATGCAGTCAATGGAACTGAGTGTTACAACAGGTTGCTGAGCCTACGCCCCAGGTTTCTGACTGGGTAGTTCTGTGATAGAGATCTACAATCTGTATTTCTAACAAGTTCCCAGACAATGCATGTCTACAAACTACTTTTCAAAACCACTACACTGTAACAAAGGTTACAGACAGCTGTATGTATTTCTCTCCTCCTAACAAGACTTAGACTAAGAAATATTTTCACTCTACATTTCCCAGTGGTTAGCAATTATATATAATCAGCAAAGAAATAATTACATACAGTAGAATCTCTGAAAACTCTTATTTTATCAGAATTTTTTAATGAGATACCAAACACACCATATGATTCTCTGACTTAATAGTTGTCTGCTTAAAAGATTTGTGGTCTGCTTTCTGAAGAACTTCCACACTGGCCCCACTAAGAAGATCAGGATTTACTGTCATTGAATGGCATCACTAGCATTTTTAAAGGACTAGAAATTATAATACTTTTTGTAAAATTATGTTGTTAAATCCTCAACTCGGCTCAGTATCAATTCCTGAGTAACTGGGACAACAGGTGTGTGCCACCACATCCAGCCAAATATCCTCTCCACCCCTCTAACCTAAGCCATTTAGGTAAGAGCCATTAAATTCAAACAACTTCAAGTAAATAGTAACACATTCCCAGAAGCACATTATAACAACCAGTGACTGTACTGCTGCTTCTGTTGACATAAGCAGTCCAGGATCAAAGATCTAAGTCTTATTCTTCTAATAGGAATCTAAGGTAAATCAATCTAGTCAAACAAAAGTATAAGAAACTGAAAACCCTATGAAGTCTAGGGCTCACCTGAAAACCCACAAAGGAGATCTGCATGGAAAGAATGGTGCCCAGGCAGTAAACAGTGCAATAGGCCACATAGATGCGATGGGAAAAACGGCCTGTTAGCATAAGCACCAGGACATGGAGAGGGATCAAATTTATCAGGAACACATAACCTCCCCATGAAGAGACCTATAAGAGGGAAGAAAAAAAAATTTTTTTCACCGAGGTGAAGCTTAGTGGTAAATTAATTGCCTAACATACATGAGACCCTGGGCTCTAGGCAAAGTACTAGGGGGGGAAAATTGGGAGAGGGAGGGAATACACACACAAATATAATTACCATGTAGAAATATGCAAGGGCACACTTGGCAGCCCAATAGATGGAACCAGTCTTCACTGCCTTGATCCACATGTAATAGGTGAGTAGCATACAAAAGATGGCAATCCCTGCCAGGGGTGTAAGGGGGGAAGACCAAAAAATAAGAAGAGAGCATGTTAGCATAATGGTTAATAACATTATTCTGGAACCGACTGCTCGGATATATATCTCAGCTCAACAGTATCTGCTTCATAAAACCAATGTGGAAACAACTGTAATTAATGTACATCAAGCAGTTGGAACACTACCTAGCCTACAGTAAGCATTCAGTGACAAACTTAATAGCAAAAAGGCCCTGAGTTCAAGTTCTATCCAGTACGAGCAAACACACAAAACTCTCACTGCACTTCTAGAAGAGATAACAGAAGTTGAATAGAACTTCTGTGAAAACTCTTCCTGCCCATTTCTATTTGACTCATCAGGTACCATTTTTATTATTGCTAAGGATTACTATTATTGCCAAATACTACTGCACTTTATGAAATTCCATTAAATAATAAAATAAACACATTTCCCTCAGCAACTTAAATCATACCTTCATTATCATATGATCCAGCTACAGATCGAGAAATATATCCAGGAACTACAGCAATCATGGCAGCAGCAAGAAGCCCAGCCCCTGCATCCTGTAGAAGAAGAGCAGTACTAAGGAATTAACCCCAAAACACTGGAAGAACAGAATACCTTCTAGCCTGATCTATTCATAATGGGTCCAAAGAGAGTCCAACAACTTCCCAGGTAGATGTGAGAAATGCTTACAGAAAAAAAGCTGGAAATTTCACAACCAAATCCCAATCATGACACTAAATCATTAAACCTATACTGATTACACATACACTTAGGATAGACAAATAATGCGAGCTTCCAGGAATGGGTGTTCATGCCCACAATCCTAGCAGGTTGATGCACAAACTCAAAGCTAGGCTGAACTACATCCTGAGATCCTGGTTGAAACAGAGAGAGACAGACAGACAGACAGACAGACAGACAGACACACACACACACACACACACACACACACACAAACACACACACACACACACACAAACACACACACACACACAGGCTGAAAACATCAGTCGGCCCTAAAAAATAGACGGTTCTGTCTACAAAAATCCCCAGTCTTAGCTCTTTCCTTGAACACTGATATGCAGCACAAGAACACTAGTAACGCCTCTAAAAATGAAACATATCAAATGAAGAAAAAAATTATTATCTAAGTTAAAAAGCTAACAAAGAAAGAGCTGGGCATTACCTAAGTGCTTAGGTAATCTTTGAGCTCAGCAAAGAAACAAAATAGAATCCAGAGCCCCAAAACCAAAAGACTTATTATGTAGGTACTTGGGAGGCTGTGGCAGACCGGGGCTATATGGCAAGTGACAGACCAACTAGGATGCCCTCTCCACTACCCACCCCCTGCCACACACACACACACACACACACACACACACACACACACACACACACACACACACACACACACGAGCTTGTCTACTGACAAAGAGTTAAATTTAGGGTAACAAGAAAGAGAACAAAACCTTTTCCAAATTAAACACAGACTTTCCAAACACTCCTACTAGTTGGTCCTGTCTTCTATATTTTGCTAACACCACAGCCAAGATGCAACATAGATTTCAGGAAACTAGGATCAACAAAGCTGAAACCTGGCCAGAGGAAAAAGCATTATCAAGTCAATTACAATGAGTGGCTTAGGAATTTTGAATGTTAAAAAAAAATGACTAAAACAAGTGATTCTTTTCTGTAGGAGAAGACTACTTTGGAAAGTGTCATGAAGGTTTCCCCCTTTTCCTTATATTAGTGAGGGCTTCAAAATCTAAACCTCCTATTTTGAATTTTAAGTGATTTTTTCTTTACAAAGAAATTAACATTTTACTTTTCAAATACCTTTCATAAAACAGTGGTTAGTGATTTTAACAAGAGCATACATTCTAGGGAGGAGGGAGAGAATGCACAATTAATTCAGCCCCGTAGGTGCTGTCATTAGACTCAGCAAACAGCCCTTCCAAGACTCTCAGTCCCCCACCCTCCAGCATATACTAGCAAGGTTCTGTGACACTCATTCCCAAGCTTCTTGTCACCCTAAGTCCTTCACCTTGAGTTCTTTGGTAAGGTGGTATGTGACAATGGTAGTAAAGGAGGAGAAAAGAGGAGCCAGGAACACGCAAACATTCCGGATGTCAATAGTGATGTGGAAAAAATGAAGCACATGGTAGATTGCAGCAGAGGTGATCATTAGGCCTGAAACAGGAACAAGAAATGCATTAGGCTGCCCTGTAAAGACAAAGAACTTGAGAAAAAGGGCCAATCCAAGTATCCATGAAGTGACCACGAGGTTTTAACAAATCACCAGATAAATTCTAACTCAACAAACGTAGTTGGTCATCTTTTTTTTTTTTGGCCAGTCATGGGGCTTGAACTCAGGATCTAAAGCACTGTCCTTGGGCTTAGTGCTCTACTACTTGAAAAGCAGCACCACTTCAGGATTTTTCTGTGTAAGTAGTACCCAGGTCTTCGTTCACACTAGGCAAGCACCCCTATCACTAGGTCAAAACCCCAGCCCCATCAGTCATCTTCTTAACATCTCTCCTGGCAATTTAATCCCAAGTCCAGAATGTATAAAAACCCACCCATCTCACTCTTCCATACACGTTCACCTGTCTTATATAAGACATACTTTGGAAATTATAATCAGGATAAAATTACTAGTGTTACAAAATAAAACTATTAAAACTATTCTATATTATTTTTTCATATATTTTTATTGTAATTAATAGAAGGGTTACATTATATTCACCAGAGAGAAGGTGCATTACTTCACAAACATTGATACCCTTTCTCATGTTTTGGTCCCCATTTCCCTCTCCTCACCCCCGCCCCTCATCTTGTTTTCCCCCCTTCCCTATCCAATTTCAAATAACCAAATACGCATATATACATCAGATAACAAGGTGAAATACTGTAACAATATGAGATAACCAAGGGACAGCAAAAGAGATGAGAGATAACATAGTACATTAAGGACAACAATCACTCATTATATGGCTTTTGTTTCTAAATCCTGGAGGTCCTTTCATTTAGTGTCATTCGATATGGCCTTATGTATCTAGGTATTCTATATCATTTAAATATCATATTTATTTTTCTTTAATCCTTTTCTCCTCACCTGGATATATTGTTCCTCCAATAATTCGTCCCAATGGATACCAGGCCCTATCATCAAACCAGTTATGGAATTTATAAAACCCCTCCTCGGCCAGGAACCGGGTAGTCCGATAATTAAAATACCTAGAGGAAGAAAGAAAATAACTGTCTCTTCTTCCTAGTTACTTTTACTACTGTGTAGTGAATACCACTCCTCATTTAGAAACTTAGCATTACTTGAATAAAAGTAAGTTAGGCACCAGAAATTATTCCTTGTGTTAGGACAATAATGTACATCTCCTACTTATTTCTACTTTGTGCTTGACTCAATGAAAACATTGTTTTTCTCATAAAGAAGTGAATGGTATCTTAATATTACTAGAAAGCACTCAAGAGTGATATTTGACCAGGCTGGGATGTGGCAGGCAAAAGAACCAGGGGAAAAAAAAAAATTCAAGAAATCAAAAGATACAGACCACTAAAATGTTCAAGTATACTCCAGTAGCTTTTGGGTCTTTTCAAGTGACAGAAATACATTTTTTTAAATTCTATACTACTTTCAAGAACACATGGATAACACCAATTACTGAACATCCTAACAATACTGGTAAAAAAAAAAAAAAACATATGCAGGATGTAAAATATTCAACCCACACTATACCAAAAACTTGATGAGTCAGGCTGGGAATATGTTTTAGTGGTAGAGTACTTGCCTAGCATGTATGAAGCTCTGGGTTCAATTCATCAGTACCACATAAACAGAAATAGCTCAAGTGATAGAGAGCTAGCTCTCAGGCTCAGAAACAGAGCACAAGCCCTGAAGTCAAACCCCAGGACTGGCAAAAATAGAAAATAAAAACTTAATGAGACTTAAAACTTGTAACAAGTCCTGCACACATTATTTCAAAGAATTTACCTACATTATAGCATAAAATTATAGATTACACAAACAATATTTGACATGAATGCTTAGAGCCACTTGTTCTAGGTACATAAGCAATGTAAGTCCTTGTTTCTCAGTTAAAAAGAAACGGGGAGGGGGAAGGCAAAAACAAAGCAATAAGTATATCGATGTCAAACGAGGATGGTTTAATTAGCTCATATATTCATAACTAACTGTCCTCCCCACCTTTCTCCCTAACCCTGTTTTCTCCTTGGTCAGTCAAAAGTTTTGGTAGCTGAAGTAAGGAGAAGCAGCAGATGGCAGAAATCTCTACTCATCACAAATGAGTGTTATTTTGAGAACTGCCAAGAGATAGAAGGGATAAGGAAAAAGGGTAGTCAACATGTGTAAAAATTGTGTCCTATCAGGACATGGCATGGTGAGCACAGGCCTGACTGGGCTTATGCTCTGGTGCCTATTTCTTATTCTGAAAAAGGAAAAGATAAGTCACATAATCTCTACAGTCCCTTCCAGTTCTATGATTATACAACAAATACCTTTGGTATCTCAGTATTTCTCATCTAGAGTCTAAGAAAGAATCCCTAAAGGGTCTGATAAAAAAAAAGGGGGTCGGGGGATCGGATGTGGATCAAATGGCAGTACACTTGCCACAGCGTGCATGAAGCCATGGGTTCAATTTTTTTTTTAAAAAAAAAAAAAAAAAGGAGGAAGAGATTAGACAAGCAAAGGAGAGACAGAGAGTGAGAAAGAAGAGGTAGGAAAGGGAAGGAGAGGGTAAGAGAGGGAGGGAGGGAGGGAGGGGGGGAGGGAGGGAGGGAAAATAGGGAGGGAAGGGAGGGAGATGCATAATACCTCAACATTCTTTAAATTATGTACATAAAGCCAGGCAGTAGTTCATGCCTATAATCTTATTCTCGTGTCTAAGATCTAAAGATTGGAGTTAGAAGCCAGCCCAAGCTGAAAAAGTATGTGAGAGTCTCTATCTCCAATAAACTACTCCGAAGTGCAAGGCTACTTTTTATAGTACAATAGGCTAGATACAGTAGCTCAAGGCTATAATCTCAGGTATTCGGAGACAGGAATTAGAAAGATCATATTCAAAACCAGCTCAGGCCTAAAGTTAGCAAAACCATCAACTCAACAACAACAAAAAATGTTACATCTAGCTCAATCCTGTCATTTCAGCTAAACCAGAGGAATACATAGGTAGACCTAGTAGGCCCAGGCCAACCTAACAAAAGATATGCAAGACCCTATGTGAAAAAATAAGCATAAAGGGTTGTGCAGCTATAACTCAAGTGGTAGAGTGCCTGCCAATTAAGAACAAGGCCTTGAGTTCAAACCATAGGATAACCAAAAGTTTTTAAAAGATACAAGTTAAGAATTTCTGAGCCAAGGAGCCAGAAATTTGACCTAGTGGTAGAGTGCTTGCCTAGCATGTGCAAAGACCTGGGTTTGATTCCTCAGTATCACATACATAGAAAAGCCAGAAGTGGTGCTGTGGCTCAAGTTGTAGAATACTAGCCTTGAGGGATATAGTGCTTAAGTCCTGGGTTCAGTCCCCAGGACTAGCCAAAAAAAAAAAGAAAAAGAAGCTCTGAGTCAGGAGCTGGTGGCTCATGCCTATAATTACAGCTACTCATAAGACTGAGATCTGGGGATTGCAGTTCAAAGCCAGTCTTGGCACAAAAGTCTGTGAGATTCTTTTTCTTTTTTGCCAGTCCAGGGCTTGAACTCAGGGCCTGAACACTGTCCTTGGGCTTTCTCCAGGCTAGAGCGCTACTACTTAATAATAGCAACAATAAATTTTTTAAAAAGGCCAGGCAGTGATGGTTCATGCCTGTAGGAGGCATGGTTTAAGGAGACTCTTATACCCATTGACCACAAAATGCCAGAAGTGGAGCAGGAGGCTCAAATGGTAAAGCAAAAGGTCTCAGGGATTGTGCTCTGGCCCCAAGTTCAAGCCCCAATACCAACACACACATACACACACACACACACACACACACACACACACACACACACACACACACACATAAATTACAGCAAAAAAAAAATTAACAAAGCTATTTTTTAACTGAATTTTCTTAAAGACATGAAATAAATCCAGAAATAAGGCGAGCTTAACCTAATACCAGACCAAGCAAAGGTACTCACGGATCAAACTCATGGATAACACTTTCAAATCTCAGGACAGCAAAGAGACGAGTGGAAAAAGCTGCAAAAACCAAAGAATGAACACTTTAGTGATAATGTACCATGAAAGAACCATAGAACAGTAAATAGCCTTATAGACCAAAATGAATTCTCCAACATAGGGGTCTCAGGAAACAGTAAATAAAGTCTTTATCTAGCTCCCTGGACATACAGGAAACAAAGACAGGAAACAGTGGCATCTATACTTCCAACTAAACAGCACATACATACAGCCTCTAAGATCACATTTACTTATACTGAGCGTAGGTTATCTTTTACATGGACTGACCACATACACACTAACCATAATCTTGGACCAAATTAAGAGGTATGTCAATCTGTATTAATGAAAAGCTAAAAAAAACAAAAACAAAACAGTAAATTCTCAAGAGAATTTCAAAAATACTAATGTTAAAAAGTCATGTACGAAGTTGAATTGTCCTTTATAAAATGTAGTGTCCAGTGGTCCTCTTTCTCTTTCAGCTTTGTGAGGAAACAGAACTGGTACAGCACACTTCCTATTTCCCCCATATGCTCACCAGCCTTGATTCTTACATCCCTTTATGTCTTTTGCTTTCACAAAACTACAGTGAAGAATAACAACATGCTAAAATAAGGCAGTTTTAGAAAAGCATTTTCTGTTCTTTTCAAGGGTTTTTTTTTTTTTCCTCTTTCTGTCCCCAAAGGAAATGATCCAGGGAATACTCACATAACACAGCAGCCATTGACAGAATGAGAAGTTTTAGAAGTGTGTCCTGCTTCTCATAGGACAGCCGCAAAAATCCAAGTTTAGTCATCTTGACATCAATGGGTCGTACCAGATAATACTTAAATAACTAGAACACACAAGTTAAGACTATAAGATATTGAATACCCTCAATGTACTTTAATTAACTTTCAATTTTTTACATCGAGAAAGAATCTTAATATAAAAATGAGTTACTGAAAACACTAGAGTAACACTAAGACTCAAGCTTTGCCAGAATTAAAGCAAGGAAGCAGACATCAGGTCTACAAATTAGGACTAAAAAAATAGTAACCAAAATTTAGTACCAAACATGCTGCAACCTCCAGTCCTGGGAGACTAGTGCAGAAGGATTACAAGTTCTAGGTCAGCTTGGTCATTTTGGTGTGAGACGATGACTCAAAAATTTTTCAAAGAGGCTGGAAAAAGTCAGATGCCAGTGGCTCAGGAGACTGAGAGCTGTGGAAACAGGTACAAAAGCCAACCCAGGCAGACTCTTTAGTCCAATTGACCAGCAAAAAGCCAAATTTGGAGGTGTGGTTCAAGCACAGAGAACCAGCCAGAAGCAAAAAAGGGAAATGAGAGCTCAAGCCCCAGTATTGGCACAAAACCGGGGATGTGGCAATACAACTTAGCAGCATTGTCTAGCACACAAGATGCACTCAGTTTTATACCCCACCAACACATTTTAAAAAAGAAAGAAAATGCCACTTAGAATTCTTTCCTTCACAACTTCTAAGTAGATTAAAAAAAAAAAAAACAGCAAAATTATCAAGCAATAGGAGTAAAGCAGAAACATAAAAGTTTCCACATGGTGGAGGGAAGAAATGCAAAAATCAGTAAGATGGCAAACAACAAAAAATATAAAAGAAATGAAGAAAGAGTTTTGGAATAGGCAAGAATGTATAAAAAACAAATAGGGAAATGAACATTAAGCACATAAGTGAAAATAGAAAGAGGAAAAATAGAAATCATGACTGAATCCACTAATTTCCAGCTCTAAACTGAAGTTTCAACTGATTGCCTACAAGCTTCTTTCTGTTCCAAATTCCAGTGGAAGTTGTTATGAAGTAAAATGCATGAGCAGTCACCAATTCAGGTGCAACTGTGCACTGATGAAGAAAGATTCACATACAGAAACTACTGTACTTTAAATTCATAATTCACACCATAACTGCTTCTCAGATCAAAGCAGATTTCAAGGCAAAATATCTTCATAACCCTTCTAACTTAAATGATTCCATGACCCAGAGACAATCCATGGCACCAGATGACAATCTGAAGGGAAAAGAAAACGTTTCCTACTGAAGCAGAAAAAAAAAAATCAGAGGAAAAACAAAAAACTAGATTAAAATGTCCAAGGAAGTCGTTTGTGCACAGTTCTGAATGGTGTTCATTTGATGAACAAAGAGTTACAAGTACTAATTCACCACAGCAGCTCTTGGTTGAAGGACAAAGGGATAAAGGGCAAAAGCTATGTTAAAATTATTCAAAACAATTATGAAATAAATTAAAAGGAAAAAATAAATTATAAGAGCCAGGACTGTTCTTCATTGTTTTCCTACTCTTACTGAAATGAGAGGGAGAAAGTAACATTGAACTTGGTGGAACAATCAATCATACATTCCTCATTCTAACACCATGAAGTCTAACTGGCCCAGAAGACATTTTTAGATGTGTGCATCTAATTACAATCCCAAAGGGAAGCCTTATCTTACACTGAAGACCTGAGACACCAAAAGCCAGTCCTCACTTGGGTTTGCAGCTCCTTTTTTTTCTAGAATGACTTGAAATAGAAACAAATTTAACACCACTGAGTTTGGTCTGATCCACACCCCTCACTTGAAGAGTAAGTTGAGAAACAGGTATGAAGGATCTGGACTTGAAACCTGAGTAAAGGAGGTGGTAACATAATCTGATTGGGTTTTTATGTCTTGGGTCCTTTTCTCCCTCCGCCAAAGCAAATAAGGGCAAAGACCACTTTCTTTCAAATGTCAGCATCAAACCGAATGACAGTGGCTCACACCTGTAGGTGTGGAGCTACTCAGGAGGCTGAGATCCCAGGATCCAGGTCCAAAGCCTGTTCGGATCCAGTAAGACCTTTTATCTCCACTCAGACACCAAAAAGCCAGAAGTGAAGTTGTGGTTCAAATGGTAGAGCGTCCGCTGTGAGTGAAGAAGCTCTGAGACAGCGCCTAGGACCCGAGTTCAAACCCCAGTACCTGCACACACAAATTAAAAAAAAAAAAAAGTTCAGCATCCGCTTTTCCCCATCAACTGCGTCCCGCAGGCACTGCCATCCTGTCCCACCCTGGCTCCCGAAGCCGCCCGTTTTCCCGCACATTTCTACACCCTCTCCCACGGTTCCGTCCCGTTACCCCCCCCCCACCCCGCGACCCACGTCGGGTCTCGCCTCAGGTCCCATCCCTTCTCCTTCCCTGCCCACCCCCAGAGCTGAACACCTCGGACCCCACCCGCCGCGGGACCCCCACCTCCAGCCCGACCTCAGCAAGGGAGGTTGCTTCCGGAGCCAACTCGTCCCAGGACCCCTACGCGGCTCCCGGCACAGCTCCGCCGACCCTCCCAGCCGTCCTCCCATTCCGGGAGGTCCCCCACACCACACCCCACGCCCCCTTCCGCCGCACAGCCCCGCGCTCTGCACCCCACCGCCTCTCACAACCCTGCCTCCTGCGCTTCGTTCAGACCGGCCATACTCTTCAATTGCACTTGACGTTACGGCCTCCTCACCTGGCCGCTGTTCCTGAAGAATCCGCTCCTCTCGCTCGGCCATCCGTTCAGATGGCGCACCCAACCCTGCCAACGGCCGAGTCCCACCTCCCAGGTCGTTCCACATTGGTTGGTTCTGAGCCAAGACGACACTTCCGGAGAGCGATAGGATTACGGTGCTGTCTGTCAAGTTGGCAGTCGTGAACACAGAACGATCCCACTTTTTAATTGGTCATTACTGCTATCACTTAAGAGCTTAGGGGCGGGACTACGCGCTCTCAGGGAGCTGCCATAGGTGGGTGCGTGAGACCGAAGAGCGCGGAAAGAACGTGCTCCGAGGAGTTCGGTTGAGCGCAGATGAGTGACGTGTCGGTCTGCAGACCCGGAAGGAGACGCGACAGGAAGGCGGGGCTAGTGTACCCTATTAGACACGTGACCGGGAGCGGAACCCACTCGGAGAAACTGACCCAACGTACAAATCCCTAACTGCGCGTACTGGAGACTGCTCGTGGGCGAGTTTCTAAGGTACAAGGGACGTTTATGTGAAGGTTAGAGGAGGAGGGAAGGATGTCCTGCCTGTTCTTAGTGAGAATTCATACACTTCCTAGTCCCATCTCGCTCAGTATTTGTCTAATTTGCTCAAGAAATCTTTTTTTAAAAAAGATAATTACTGTAAAGGAATCCCTGACAGATTTCACGAGGCGTTTTAGGTAATCCGTGGCTTTGTGGAAGCGTGCCTAGGCCTCAAAGGGTTGTGAGGGTTGTGCTGGAAGAACCTGCATTGCATGGCAAGGAGCTGCCCCGCCCTGCTTTGCCAGAGCTGGGCGCCTGGAATCCTAACTACTCATTAGGTTGACAGCGGATAATCTAGGTTCAAAGCCAGCCCGGGCAGGAAGGTCTGTGAGACTTTTATGACTCCTGCTGTCGTCTCCAGCTACCTGGAAGGCTGAGGCCAGCAAACAACAAGTTGGAGACTAGCCTGACAACTTAGAGACCCTGTCATGAAACATAGAAGGGCTGTGTTGTAGCTCAAGAATAGAGCACTTGAATAGCAAACACAAGAGCCCAATCTCCAGTATAAGGGGAGACTATGTGGCCTCATTCCTAAAACTTGGAAAGCTGAGCTTAAATATGGTATTCGCTCTTCAGTTCCAAGCTGACTATACTGAGGTGTTCTTCAAATCATCCCCATAACAACCAGAAAGTTGTTCTCTATGGTACTATCAAAAGATAAGAGGCACTAGGGTACAGTGGCACACATGTAATGGAGGCTAACCAGAGAACATAGCAGGCTCCTGCCTCAACCAAAAGACATTGTCATCTAGCACTTACAAATGCTGATAGTTTATTTCTTAATATTGTTTTATTTTAGTAGTACTAGAGTTGAACTCAGCTCCATACTCCGCTTGCCTGTTCACCTGATGCTCTATCACTGGAGCCACACTGCCACCCTTTTTTGCTGATTATTTTGGAAATGGAGTCTCCCAGACTTCTCTGCTCAGGTGGCCTTGAACCTTGATCCATCTTTTATCCTCCCAAATGGCCAGGATTATAGGTATGAACCACCAGCACCTGGTTCTGGCTCAAATCTAAAAGATAGCCGTGAGTGAGTGAGTGAGTGTGTGTGTGTGTCTGTCTGTCTATATGTGCCAGTAGTGAAACTTGAACTCATAATTTTGTAAGGCTGGTAGCTTGTAGCTCTACCATTTGAGCTACACTTCCACTTCTGGCTTTTTGATGCTTAATTGGAGATGGTCTCTTGGATTTGAGTGCCCAAGCTGTATTTAAACCTTGATCCTGACAGTCTCCTGAGTAGCTAGCACACCAGTGTGAGCCATCCACTCCCGCCCCCACATCCAAGATGTCCACTATTAAAAACATCCCCAAGCTGGGCATGTGTAATCTCAGCACTCAGAAGGTGGAGGCTTGGAAATTGTAAATTCAAGGGTAGCCTGAGAAAAACATAGCAAGTTCTAGGCCTATGAGACCTTATCTCAGAAAATAAATATAAATCCTTACCCTGTCATCTACATAAACATTCCAAATTAGTATGAAAAAGTTCCTAGTAATAATTTTAAATTCCTATTTTGTTTTAGAAATAGGAAAGGTAGAAATGTAGAACCTGCTAAAACTTTGTTTTAGGAAATGAGGAAGAGATGGTGAAAGTGACTGGAATACTTATAAACATGTAGGAATGAAACAGTGAAATCCCCTCATGTATAACTAACCTAAACTTAAAAATAAATGAAAGGTTTCTGTAAACCATGTCTTATCTCTTCCTTAGACGTAATAATATGCTCAATACACTGCAAATTTGATCTTCCTCCCTAAATACAAAGCGGATGTACATACACACTTTAAAAGAATTCAGCAATCCCAGTCTTTTATAATATATATATGAGCATAATCATGTACCAAAAACATTCTCACCTAACTTTTCCCAGAGTACATCTCTCAAAATTATCTCAAAATTATAATCCAAGACAAAGTCTTGTGTTCTATGAATACATAAATCTTGGTCATGATTTGCAAATTCAACCATTACACACTTGTGGGAAACCAGCTCACATTTAATTGTGACATTTTAAAATTGTACAAGTTTTTGACATCTGCCCTCCCACCCCATATTTAGTCTTCTAAAATGACAGGAAAACATCACCAGTCACAGGCTTAATGGGTTTAATAAGTTTACCTCTTCAGTTCCTATTTGCAGCACCCATAATCCTTTGAAATACCAGTCCAAACTGGCAGTGGCCAACAGTAAATTTCCATTCTCCAGAGGAAAGTTCAGTTTCTCTGAGCATTCTGTGTTGCAGTGGCACTTGTCCAGATTGGTACCTCCCCATAGTTGGGGAACTTTAAATGTACCAATGAAAAAAAAAAGCTTTTTCCCCTTCAAGGGGAAAAAAGAAAGGTATTCCTCAAAACAGCTAATCTGGCTATGAGGTCTTTCCTTCTCTCCCATCTCTTCAGGCTCTTTTATTTTTTTCTTTCTCTTTTTTTGCAGTAGAGCAAGAGAGACCAAAACCTAACCTGAGTTACAAGAAACAAGACAGTGATGGCTATAAAGGAAGTATCCAGGAGCAACTGAGATGCTCCTACATCTCCCACATCCAATGTATGTGCTTCACAGAAAAACAAAAATAACAAATCCACAAAATACAACAGCTAGAATTACAAAACCCATTCATCCAAGGGTGCTAGAAGACCAGAAGGAGAGGTGGGAGGGTAAATGGCACAGACAGGAAAATGAAGTATTCAAATCGTCCAGGCACGGGGGCTGGCAAATGCTAGAAAATAGCTGTGGTCCTTTCAGACTCACATGGTGGTAAAAATCCACATACTAATGTCTGCCTTATGTGCACCAGAGACAAAAATTCAAACTCCACAAACAGAAGAGACTATGCAGAGGGCCCTTGGCAGAATGGGTCCTGCCTTCCCTGGCAGGGGGAGGAGAACAGAGAAAGAGCTGCCACAGCTTTCATCCAATCCCACCCATCCCTTCTGAACAGCAGGCGACTCAGTAGCCTGCAGCAGCCTTCAATTTGGCAGGAGATGGATGTGGTGAAGGAAACTTCTCTGCAGAGGTTGAGCTGCTCAGGGCAGATTGCAGGTAGACTGTCTTGTGGAAGAGTCTGTTGCTTAAGAAGACCACCAAAGAGAAGAGGCGCAACTGGAAAAGGCTAAGGGCAAGAGAACCAATTGTTAGCACCCCTACTGATCGTACTGTTTCTATTATGTCACGGCTTATTTGACAACATTACATTTATAACTATGCTGGGAAAAAGGAACTGAAATTTAATAAGCAATTTAATAAGCAAGCCAGATAGCAGACTTCCAGGAAATGGACTGAACAGGCAACTAACGAATGACCTGAAAACATGATTTAACTCGGGGTGAGGCACTTGCCTGGCACCCACAAAATCCTGGGCCCAATCCCAAAGCAAGAAGAAAAATGGCTCTTAGTTCTATCACTTCCATGAACATAATGAAATCAAATTCTAAGGTGTCTGTAGATCTTATATACCCATTTTATTTTTTTCCATAGTTCTGGTACTGGGGATGAAAAAGACTCCATGGTCTGGTATGAGGGCTTGAACTCAGGACCATACACTTTCCAGACAAGTACTCTACCGTTTGAGGCATTCCCTTGCCTTTTTGGTCACATTATTTTTCAAGCAGGGTCTTGTATTTATGTCTAGACCAGTCTGGACCACAATCCTATTTGTTTCCCATGTAGGTAGGATGACAGGCGTGCACCACCAAGCCCTCATTTGTAATGGCTAAGACCCAGTGGGACCGGAGGTACAATGTGAGCCAGTGACCAAGCTTTTCTTTTTGAGATGGTTAGCTAAGGTTTATAGGCGTAAACCACCAGCACCCAGCTATCCAGTGAATAAGTATTAAGAATATGTCTTAAGAGTACATATAATGAGGGCTGGGAGTTCAGCCTAGTGGTAGAGTGCTTGCCTAACATGCACGAAGGCCCAGGTTCAATTCCTCGGTACTATATACATAGAAAAAAGCCAGAAATGGTGCTTAAGTGGTAGAACTCTAGCCTTGAGAAAGTCCAAGGACAGTGCTCAGGCCCTGAGCACAAGCCCAGGACTAGCAAAAAAACAAACAAATCAATCCAAGAACATGTATAATGAGGGGCCGGGAGTTTGGCCTAGTGTTAAGAGTGCTTGTTTAGCATGTACGAAAACCCAGGTTCCATTCCTTGGACCACATAAATAGAAAAGGCCAGAAATGGTGCTGTAGCTCGTGGTAGAGCTCTAGCCTTGAGAAAAAGCCCAAGGACAGCACTTAGGGCCTGAGTTCAAGCTCCAGGATAGCAAAAAAGAAAGAAAGAAAAGAAAGAAAGAAAGAAAGAAAGAAAGAAAGAGAGAGAGAGAAAGAGAGAAAGAAAGAAAAGAAAGAAAACTGTATAATGATGCACACCTGTAATCCCAGCATTAAGGCCAAGGCTCCCCAATAAGGAGGGAAACGTGTGTGTAATAGTTTATTGATATATACTAATTAAATTGAACATTTATTCAAAAACTTTGTGATATGTCCTAGAAGTATCTCTTTATAACATTTTTTTCTGCAATGTAAGCAATTACTTAAAAAATAAAACCACATGAGCGGGCACAGTGGCTCATGCCTATAATCCTAGCTACTTAGGAAGCTGAGATCTGAGGATCACGGTTCAAAGCCAACCTGGGCACTAAAGTCTATGAGACTAATCCAATTAACCATCAGAAAATGGGTAGTAATACTGTGGCTCAAGGAGTAGGGCAGAAGTCTTGAGCTGAAGAGCTCAGGGGCAATGCCCAGGTCCAGAGTTCAAGTCCCACAACTGACAAGAAAAAAAAAAAAAACAACCCACAACCACACACACATAGAAGTTATAGTGCTGTGGTCCTCTTTTACAGAGGAAGAACTTCATGGCTGACTGATACTTACTATGCTTTTCCAGGAGTCTTTGCTTCATTGGCGCTGATAATGAATAAAGGAAAGAGGATAGAGAAGAGGCAGCCACTGTTTAAAAAAAGAAAAGAAAAACAATTATATTCCTATCAACTATAACTTTCAAGAAGATATTAGAAGCCCAAAGTTCTTTTGCCTACAGTGCAAACACTATTATTTGATGAAATCTTAAAATAATATGCACTTGGATTTGAACTCAGGGCCTTCTACTTGCTAGACAGTTGTAATACTTGAGCCATTTATCTGGTCCACAAACCCAGCTTTTGAAAAGGACAGAGGAGGGGATGGGAGCATGGCCTGGCGGTAGAGTACTTGCCTAACATGCACTAAACCCTGGGTTCATTCCTCAGTGCCACATAATCAAAAAAAGCCAGAAGTGGTACTGTGGCTCAAGTGGTAGACCTCTAGCCTCGAGGAAAGCCCAAGGACAGTGCTCAGGCTCTGAGTTCAGTTCCCAGGACTAGGGGGGAAATAAAGGTCAGAAGACTTTCCTAAGCACTGAGTACATTTAGCATTGCTCCAGCAGGCAACATAGAAGGAAGAACATGGAATGCGGAAGGTCAGGCAGACTCGACTTTAAAGTTAACCAATGTCAAAGACCATTAAAAAGAAAAGCCTTTACATGTCATGTCTGCTAATAGACAAGTAATAATAGAATAATTGGCATAGAACCAAGCAAATTAAAGATGCTTGCTCTCTGACATTTTATTTTTACTAGACTCTTTAAAAATCTCTCTAGCTAGGTTACCTAATAATGTATGAGGACTGCATTGCTGTGAGGAAAGCCAAGGGCAAACCAAATCCAAAGTAGTAAGGCCAGTTTCGTTCTATGTTTGACAATCGCTGATGCATTTCAATTCCTAAAATAAAGCCAGTACAATTAGTCTACAAATTTTATTTTAGTCAAGTGACTTAATCACAGAAGATAAATTATCTGAGGCTTAAGTACATTCTGCCACTGAGGACTACAACATGTTAAATAGAATTGTGTAAATCTGATATAAAGTTTCCATGCAAAGCTTTCATCTCAATTTCAAGTTTAACAGGCTAAGTAAATTATGAATTTTAGCACCAATACCCTTGTCAGGATTAGTCTAGAAAATAAAAAGAATGTGTTCCTACAGAAATTAGTTAACTTGTTTCAATCGCCCAGGCCACATAAATATGACAACAAATTTTCAAATGGTTGTAGAAAGGGATTACAATGTATCTATTTAGATTTCTGGATCACTCCTATCATCCTCTACATCCCCTCTGCTCCTTATCAATGTCTAAATATACTGTCATCTATTTAATTTCCCCCCAAAAATTTATGCTTATTTATCCTATCACTGACAAAACTACCTTACGACTCAGACACATTAAACAATTTCATATAACCGTTTCCCCCCATGTCATAGTTAAGAGTTATATTCACTAAGCCAAATGTAAGTTTCCCCGTGCCAACAAAGCTACATCTTTTAAAAGATGATTTGCCAAGCATTTGAAATTTTCCAAACTGTGTCCTCAACATTGAGTTCTTTAAATGGACTTACCTTTATTGAACCAACGATATTCAAAGCAGTACAGTGAGTAGAGAAGGGACATATGCAGCAGACTAACCAGCTGACCAACAAGATGGATGGGAAAGAGACTCACAAACATCCCCTAAAAAACAAATATAGTAAATCTTAATCCCATGCTCCAGAGACCTAGCACACTAATTCATGCAGACCTCAACTCATTACTGCCTGTACAGACGGCTTCTGAGTTATTTCTTGAATTTCTAAATTGGAAGAGTGGAAAATACTTAGGGTCATGAAAAAGAGCAGATTAATTCATGCTTTATAAGTTTAATTCCTGAAATGTTTCTGTAGAAAAAACATCATTACTTGCCACAAGGCATAAATGTAAATTCCTGTGTTTGTGAGGCTCCCTGTAGCTGAGTTTTGTTTGTCAATAGTGGGGCTTGAACTCTGGGCCTGGGCGCTGTCCCTGGCTCTACCCCTTGAGCCACAGCCCCACTTCCAGTTTTCTAGTGATTAATTGGAAATAAGAGTCTCACGGTCTTAATTGCCCAGGCTGGCTTTGAACCACTGGTTCCTGGCTTTGAGTTTTTTGTTTTTTTAATTTCCCCACAAGTTCAGAGAACCAGCCTCACCTGGATAAGGAAGAGAGCCTGCAGCAAAAGGTTGAAGAGCATATCAGCAATGATTTTGCTGACACTAGGGAATGGATGAGGCTTCCTCCCTGATACCTCAAATGCCAGGTCAGCTATATCCTGAAATAGAGAAAGTAGGGCAAATATCCATCAATATCCCCCAAATCTAAGGCCACTGGTCTGCTACTAAAACCATCAACTAAGAAAATCCCCCATCTAGCAATAAGATGCTTCAGTGATTGCAGATAATAATCCCATTATATTAAAGCACAAGATCACCCACTGGCTGCTTCAGCCAAGAAGTTAAGCATGAGATATAACAGGGCCCTTTGTGGCCACTAAGTTCACAGGCTGAAACTTGCCAACCAACTATGTTCTAGGACCCAGACTCCATTCTGCCCTGGACCTACTTGAAACCAAATGGCATTCACAACTTTGCTAAGCACAAACAGGGGGAGCACCCAAAGAGCACTGAAGATCGATGTGAGGAAGAACTCCAGCCATGACCAAACATCTCCATGTAGTGATGGATCACCTAAGGAAAGGAAACAAGAGTTCTTAATTTAGGCAAATGGTAAACCAGAAGACTAAATACAGAACTTCTATTTGTAACTATACTTTTTCCCCCTACATAACTTTCTTGCCAGTGTTTATTACTCCTAGTTTCCAACAAGGCTTTGTTCAGACACACCACAATTCCAGAATAACTACGTGTGCTGGTTACTTGGAACCTGCTTCCAAGGTGGCTGTCCCCATGATTATTACTGCACAATTAGCAGGAAACCACTTGGGTTTAAATCCCAGCTCTGTCATTTACTAATGGTTTAACCATGGTAACAAATTTCCATTTCCTCATGCACAACATGGGTATAACAAGAATGTCTATCAAAGGGCTATTGAGAAATCTTTTTGAAAATTCCTGATACACAAGAAATATTCAATAAAGTGATAATCTCCCATCCCAGTCCCCAGAAGTTGGTAAGGAGCTAGTATGTACTTACCAATAATTCGGGCTGTTACTGACTGAAGCACGGGGATAAAGACTCGATAAAACAAGAGAAGACTGAACTAAAGGGGGAAAAAGCAAGATAAATGTCAAAAACTTTTTTAGCACGAGTTTGGCCTAGTGGCAGAGTGCTTGCCTAGCATGCATGAATACCCGGGTTCGATTTTTCAGTACCACATACACAGACAAGCCGGAAGTGGTGCTGTGGCTCAAGTGGTAGAGCACTGACCTTGAGGAAAGCCAAGGACAGTGCTCAGGCCCTGAGTTCAGTCCCCAGGACTGGAAATAAAAAAATAAATGCTTAAATGGAAATATAAACCTAATTATATAGACATAAACACCTATGACTCTATAATGTTTTATTCTATAAATTAATGTTTCTATGACATACAAACTCTTAGCCTAATTTGGATTAAGTTCTAAAAACTAAGTTCCAGTGATTATATAGAGATTCCCTTCTTGAATACTTGCTTGTTAAACTTATCATTTGAAATATGATGTAAAAATCAATGTTAATAAATTCTTTAATAAAAAAAATTAGTTAATTAAAAAAAAAAACCTTTAGGCATATGTGCCACAGTAGTCATGCTCCTAGCCCCCATATCTACTTCATTTTCCCAGTACTCCAGCCACATGGTGCAAACCTGACACTATCAAACAGTGAAATTTGCAGAGCTTAGGACATTTCAATAGTGTTCAAGCAAAAATATCATCAACTAAATGTATAACATTTACCAATTAAATCCTAAATCTGAAAACATCTGTGAAATGTTTAGATTAAAACAAATTGAATGACACTGATCCCAAATCAAAGGAAATATTTGCCTATTTTTCAAAGGACCCAAACTAGTTCTAATTAATTGTGGATAACCTCTCTTCTGAAGAAGTTTCCAGAATGACCAATTCTAGTCAACCACTATGACTCTTATCTAACTATATCTGACTTGTCTTTTGATCCCTATAAATCTTACAACCAAATGTCTAGCATGTACTAAGAAGAATTGCTATTTACAGTAATGCTAAAACCTATGACTGACTGATAGGTCATTTAAAAAAAAAAACTGGTAATGTCTATTCAGGACCAGCCCTAAAAGTACTGTTTATATATACATGTTCTTTCTTGAGTGGGAATAAAATCACTAGAGATGCACAGAGCCTGAGTTGTAATCTTAAGCATACATATAAAAAGCTAAAAGCTGTCTTTATAGCAACACTCTGAAGACACTTAAGGCAACTAGAATTTGACAGGAAAGAACTCACCCAGAACACTCCGCCATTCCAAGCGCAACACTGGAAAATTCTACTAACAATGCGTGGCTCACTGAAAAAGACCATATGCATTTAGCAGATCAGAAATATAGAGTATTTCCTCTCCATTTTATAACTTTATTGATACCACATTATTTGAATATTTAACGTTCTCCCAATGTTCTAATTCAATGAGAAAAGGCTAAAAATGTTTGATTCAGCATTTTCTTTCTGCAATTGGAGGCTGATGATTAAAAGTAAAAAGCTAGAGCTGGAATTCTATCAGATAAATCCACATAGGCTTTACTACAAATACTCATCATCTTTTCTGGTTCTCTGCATTCTCATTTTTTTTTCTTAATTCTGAACATTATAGCATGATAAGCAAGGGTCTTAGGTTACAGCAATGTGTTTGGGAAATCAATAACATTTTTGTAAGAAAACAACAACAATGTAGAGAATTTACACTAAGGACCAGTTACCTCCTGCGTCCTTCCTGGGGAATTGGCTGCCTTGGGACTGCACTCCTTACCTCTCTTGCTTCCGCTCTATGCTCTGGGCTCTCCTCTGGGCCAGGACACTACTTGCCCTTCTTCGCCGCTGTTCCTCTCTCTTTTGCTGGATTCGAGCATCTAGCTTTGAGATGGTACAAATGCCCCAGATGGAGTCTTTGATTCCCTATAAACAAGGATTTGGGGTTTTTTGCTTATTTTTTCTTCCTGGTCAAGGATATTTTTGAAGAACAAAGATTAGAGACTTTCCAAAGTTATGCACAAGAAAATGAAGCAACAGTGGAAACCATAGTATTGTTCTCAAGAGCTTAAGAAGCCTTTTGGTTTTCCCCCCAAAATGTGATCAAAATCTGGGCTTCACACATTCTAAGCAAGCGTTCTATCACAGAGCTATACCCTGAGCCTTTCATTTTTATTATTTGCTTATTTATTTTTATGTACTAAAATGCTCAAGTCCTAGTGTTTGAACTCAGGGGATGGACACTCTCCCTGAGTTTGGTTTTTTTTTTTTTGCCAGTCCTGGGCTTGAGCTCAGGGCCTGAGCACTGTCCTTGGGTTTTCTCAAGGCTAGAGCTCTACCACTTGAGCCTCAGCACCACTTCTGGCTTTTTCTATGTATGTGGTACCAAGGAATTGAACCCAGGTCTTCATGCATGCTAGGCAAGCACTTTAACCACTAGGCCAAACTCCCGGCCCTCCCCGAGTTTTTTTTTTTTCTAGCATTCTACTACTTGAGCCACAGCTCTACTTCCTGGGTTTTTTTTTTGTGGTTCACTGGAGATTAACCGCCAAGAAGTCTCATGGGTTTTCCTGCTCAGGCTGGCTTCCAACCATGATCCATAACTCCTGAGTAGCTAGTATTACATGCATAAGCCACTGGTGCCCAGCCAATTTTTTGCTTAATTTTAAAATTATTTCTACAAAAATTTATTCCTAATTTACAGACAAGTTGCAGACAAGTTGCATGTATAATGGAGAAATTCCAAATATCTTTCATCCAGATTCATCAGTTTAATATCTTGTCACACTAAAGTTTTTTTCTAAATTGTTTGAGTAGGTTACTTGTTTTGTTTTTCAGTTCATATGTCCTAAGAATAATTTTTTACATAACCATGGATAATTATCAGTTCAAGGAATTTAACACTAAAATACTTTGCAGTCCTCATTTCAATTTCTCTACTTGTTGCAGTCATGCCTGCTGTGGCATTTTATCCAGAATTACTCCATAAGAGATGTAGTGAGCATGTTAGACAGTAGTTAGTATTCACAGAAGTAAGAGTGTGTACTCCAGGTATATCACATCAAGAAGTACATCATAAGGCGTGTGTGATGGTATACTATAATCCTCACACTAGAGAAACTGATGCAGAAGAATCCTAACTTTAAGAATAATCTGACCTACACAGTGGAACCCTGTCTCAAAAAAACCTAAATAAATAAAAAACCAAGCTGGACACAGTGGCTCACAACTGTAATCCTAGCTACTCAGGAGACTGAGAACTCAGGATCATGGTTCGAAGCCAGCCCAGGCAAAAATAGTCCGCGAGACAATCACAGAAGAAGCTAGAAGTGGTGCTGTAGCTCAAGAGGTAGAGTGCCAGCCTTGAGCAAAAGGAACTCAGGGTCAGTACCCAAGCTCAGAGTACAAGCCCCAGGACTAGGATAAAAATAAATAAAAATAAAAGCTAGGCACTGGGCTGGGAGATTGGCCTAGTGGTGGAGTGCTTGCCTAGCATGCACGGAAGACCCGGGTTCAATTCCTCAGTACCCCACATACATAGCAAAAAGCCGGAAGTGGTGCTGAGGCTCAAGTGGTAGAGTGCTAGCCTTGAGAAAGTCCAAGGACAGTGCTCAAGCCCTGAGCCCAAGCCCAGGACTGGCAAAAAAAAAAAAAAAAAGCTAGGCATTGTAGCTCACACCTTTAATCCTTGTTACTCAAGGGGCTGAGATCTGAGGATTGTAGTTCAAAGCCAGCCTGGTCAGGAAAATCTGCTGAAACTCTCATCTCCAAATAACCACAAGTGAAAACCAAAAGTGATGCTGTGGCTCAAAGTGGTAGAGCACTAGTCTTGAGCAGAAAAGCTCAGAGACAGTGCCTAGGTCCTGAGTTCAGGTCCCAGGATCTGCATGTGCACACACATGTGAGCAGACACAAGCACTCACAACAGTGGCACACACAGAAGCCATCTGTTGCACTTGCAACGATGTTGGTTTTACATGCCCAGCCAATGTCTATCCAGCTTCTGCCAATTTCTTTCCCTATGGCAACTAATAAGTAACATGAAATCATACAAATATCCTGCCCACCACATTTTAAGTTCGCCTTTCAAGATTTAGAATTCCTTTTGAAAATTCCTGCCTGAGTCAATCTTGAATAACATGGTCACACAAATTAGTCTCTTTCCCTTTAGTCTTCTAAATCAATTAAATATGTAGCTACAGTGGCATCCTATACTACTAAGCCTAGAGATACAGGATTAATAAAACACTGATCTCTAAAAAGGATTAAAGCTAGACCAAGGTAGGAGAAAGACACAAAGAAATAATTACTGAGCTGGGCACGGTGGTGCACACCTGTAATCCCAGCATTCCTGAGGCTGAGGCAAAGGCTGAAGAGGAGAGGGCAAGTTTGAGGTCAGCCTGCACTATGTACCAGATCCTGTCAAGGAAAGAAACAAAGGAAGGGAACAAAGGAAGGAGGGAAGGAGGGAAAAAGGGAAGGAAGAAGGGAAGGAGAGAGGGAGGGAGGGAAGAAAATACTGTAAAGAGACAGTATTATTTTGAGATGTGTCATTCTAGGATAAGAGAACTCCATATAAGATAAAAAAAAGCTACATGGTAGTATAACTGGAAAACAGAATGTGCTTAATGGATATATGATGGGGAAGAATGGTTTAGTCTATAAAGACAGTGGCAATGGCCACTTGCCAACCATATTTAAAGAACTCCAAGTTACTACTGGAGCTGCAAACACTAGAATTATTTGTCACATGCACAATTCAAGGAATTGCACTTGCCTATCTATCTGATCAGTCACTCACCCATCTACCCAACTAACCTCATATTGACTAACGTTCAGTGAACTAAACATTAATCAGATGGAAGTACTCAATAAACTTACAACTGGACAAAGACCCAAAGAAACCGCATTACAGTTTAATAAGTGCCACAACAAATTTATATCCAAAGCAGTAGTCAGTTCATGAAAGGCAAAGCATGGCCAAAAAAGGAATAGCCAAACTAGATTTAAGGATGGATTTCTCACTGCCTGCTATTAGCCAAATAAATTCTGAAGTAATAGCCAAGAAAGCTGGGCAAGGTGCCTTACACCTATAGCTTCAGCTACTTAGAAGGCAGCAATCAGAGAGAGTTCCCATTCAAAGCAAATCCAGGAAAAAAAGTTAAAGACTCCTTCTCAATCAACAAGTCAGGTGTAGTGATACATACCTGACATCCTAGCATTTGACAGCCTTAGGCAAAAAGCAAAACTTATCCAGAAAAATAAATGAAAATTAATGAAAAGGGCTGGAGGTTTGGTTCAAATGATTGTGAGGTTCTCTAATAAGCCCATGACCATGAGTTCAAACTCTAGTACCACCAACAAAAGAAAAAGAAGGAAAGCAGTAATAGCTTAGAACACAGAGAAGGGCCACATTAATATTTGGCCCACTGAGTAGAGCACAAAATAGCAGTGTGCAATTGACCTGTTTTGTCAGTAATTTCATCTTAATTTTTACTTTATTTTATTTTTTGCCAGTCCTGGGCTTGAGCTCAGGGCCTGAGCACTGTCCTTGGACTTTCTCAAGACTAGAGCTCTACCACTTGAGCCTCAGCACCACTTCCAGCTTTTTTCTATGTATGTGGTACCAAGGAATCAAACCCGGGTCTTTGTGCATGTTAGGCAAGCTTTCTACCACTAGGCCAAAATCCTGGCCCTCGACTTTATTTTCGGTTTGGTTTGGTTCAATTTGTGGTAAGGTCTCTCTACACAGTTGAGGCTGACCCTACTCTCACTATACATGATCCATGCTAGCCCTGAACTTCTGATTCTCCTATCTCCAGCCTCTATGCTGGGATATAGGAATGTATCACCATGCCCACCTCAAAACAAAAAAGTAAATTTAAAAATAGATTTAAAAAAAAAAAAAGATAGTGGGTCGGAGTGGCTCACACCTGTAATCCTAGCTACTAAGAAGGCTGAGATCTGAGAGTCTTGGTTCAAAGCCAGCCTGGGCACGGGCACTAAAGTCTGTGAGACTCTTATCTCCAATTAACCACCAGAAAACAGGAAGTGGTTCTATGGCTCAAGGAGTAAGGCAGTAGCCTTGAGCTGAAGAGCTCAGCGACAGGGCCCAGGCCTAGAGTCCAAGCCCCACAATGGACCAAAAAAAAAAAAAAAAAAAAAAAAAGGGTGGGCTCTGGAGTGGAGTCAAGTGACCAGGATCTCAATATTGGATACTATAAATAGATATTCCAAGCTCCTAATAGATACAGGATAATTCCCATCTCCTGAGTACTATGAGAACTAAAATGTAAAGAACAATATGATTTAAAAAATTCCAAAGATTCCTGAAGAACTTCCTAATTAGTTCCTTCAGCAGAAAGGTCAAGAAGGCTTGAACTAGCAACTTGTGCTTATACCTGGCTTTTTCACTCAAGGCTGGACTTTTAGTCTTTTGCTGGTTTACTGGAGATAAGAGTCCCATGTACTTTTCTGCATGGGCTGGCTTCCAACTTCAACCATCCCATCTCAGCCTCCTGATATCTAGGATTGTAGGTGTGAACCATTAGAGCCCAGTAAGAAATAAATTTCTGTAAACAAATTATACTCACCCTGCCAAGGTCCTGGAGAAAGGTTTTGACACTGTCAGCCATCTCCTCACAACCCAGACTATCAGCTACACAGACAGAGAAGAACCTCAAAATCTCTCATCATGAAGGACCTGAAAACAGATGGGAGAATAATGGAAGAAAATATTATTTTAATGTTGTCACTTCCAACACATTTCAAATGATGCCACATGCATATACTTCTAATTGGAGAGCAATTAGCTTCTAAAACACAATGAAATGGATAAAGCTATCCCTGTACCTGCTCAAACATAAAAGCCTCGAGTTTTTGCTTGTTTTTGTTGTTTTCCTAATGTGGGATTGGAACTCAGATCCTGGAACTCACCCTGAACTTTCTTGTTCACAGCTGGTGCCCTACCTGAGCCAAACCTCCAGCCTAGCATTTTGTTGGTTAACTAAAAATGAAGTCTTACACACTTTACTGCCCCAGATGGCTTCAAACCACAATCCTCTAGGTCTCAGCCTCCTAAGTAGCTACCATTATAGGTGTGGGACATGGGGGACTAGCTTTCTGTTTTAAGACAATTTTGCTATGTTGCTCAGGCTGGTCTTCAAAGCTCCTAAAACTCATCTGATCCTCCTGCCTCAGTCTCCTGGAAAACCTGGAGAAGGGCTAAGTCTATAGGAACATTTACCTGGCATTGAGTTTTGTTTTTTTTCATTGTTTTTTACAACCATTCACCACTTTCACTTATTATGCTCTTGGACTAGTGGTTCCCTCTGTGCTTTGACACCCCTAACTAGCCCTCACACAGTCCAAGTACTTTGAGGATCTGAGACAGATGATTTCAATATTCTCTTTAAGCACATTTTATGCTTACCTATATATACTCAAACATTTGAATGAAAATATAAGAGCAAGATAAAAGTTCTTCAAAAGCTATTTAATATGCACTCAGTCACTCACTTATTGTCAGTACTGCAGCCTCAGGGCCTCTTGCTCTCACTTGGCTTCTTCACTCAAGTCTGGTACCCTACCAACAACTTTTTGCCAATTATTAAAGATAAGAGTTTTTGGGGGGCCGGAAGTTTGGCCTAGTAGTAGCGTGCTTGCCTAGCATGCACGAATTCCTGTGTTAAATTCCTCGGTTCTGGGACCAGGAGCATGACTTAGTGGTAAATTACTTGCCTGGCATGCATGAAGCCATGGGTTAGATTCCTTGGCACCATATAACACTGAAAAAGTCAGAAGTGGTGCAGCAACTTAAGTGGTAGAGCACTAGCCTTGAGGAAAGCCCAAGGACAGTGACCAGGCCCTGAGTTCAAGTTCCAGGACTAGCAAAAAACAAAAAAATTCCTTGATACCACATACATAGAAAAGCCAGAAGTGGTACCATGGCTTCAGCAGTAGAGCGCTAGCCTTGAGGAAAACCCAAAGCCCGTGTTCAGACTGAGTTCAAGCCCCAGAACCAGCAAAAAAATAAAAATAAGAGTCTCTTGGATTTGTCTGCCCAGATGGCTCTGAGCCTTGATCCTCAGATCTCAGCCTCCTGATTGGCTAAGAGTTGACAAAATAATGAATTTTAAAGTAGGCCAAGGCTGGAAACATAACTCAATGTAGAGTCCATATTTAGTATGCATAAGGCCCTAAGGTTGATAGCCTCTGTAAGGAAGCAGAAGAGGATGCAAACACACACAAACAGTAAGCCTCTTCCAGAAAGGTTTAAATACATAAGTTGTTTTTGTACTGGGAGAGGGAGAGATTTACTAGGTTTCAGCTCAAATTTTGTGCTTGCTAGGAAGGCACTCTCACTGCTTGAACCTCACCTCCAGCCCTTTTCTGCTCTAGTTAATCTTTTGTCTTTTGCCTAGACTGGTCTGGATCTCAATAGATTGATTCTTTTTTTTTTTTCTTTTCCTTTTTTTTTGGCCAGTCTTAGAGCTTGAACTCACAGCCTCAGCACTATCCTTGGGCTTTCTCAAGCTAAAGCTCTACCACTTGAGCCACAGCACCATTTATGGCCTTTTCTATCTATTTGGTATCAAGGAATCGAACCTAGGACTTCATACATGCTAGGCAAGCACTCTACCACTAGGCCAAACTCCTGGCCCAACAGATGGGTTCTACTAAGCTTAGTTACAGGTTGAAATAGGGTAGTCTTTGAAACTTTTCTATATGGGCTGGCTCCAAACCACAATTCACAGCTTTCAAAACAGGATTTTCTCAAATTTTTATTTCTCATATAAATGGGAAATCTAGACTCTGTTGAAAGTTCAAGTGTATTAGCTGGGCCCATTGGCTCTTGCCTGTAATCCTAGCTACTCAGGAGGCTGATATCTGAAGATCAAGGTTCAAAGCCAGCACGGGCACAAAAGGACCTGAGACCCTTATCTCCAATTAACCTCTAGAAAATAGCAAGTGGGGCTTGGCTTAAGGGTAGGGTGGTAGCCTAGAGCTGAGGAGCTCAGGGACAGCACCCAGGCCCAGGAGTAGGTTGGTAGCCTTAAGCTGAAGAGCCCAGGCCGAGTTCAAGCCCTGTAACCCACAAAAAAAAAAAAAAAGAAAAAAGAAAAAGAAAGAAAGAAAGTTCAGTGTATTAATCTTTCTAAAATACTAGTCTCATTTAATTCCTTTAAATTGAATGTCAGTGGCTCTCATGCCAATAATCCTAGCTTCTCAGAAGGCTGAGATCTGAGGCTCACAATCTGAAGCCAGTCAGGGCAAGAAAGTCTGTGAGCTGCTTATCTCCAATTAACCACCCAAAAGTGGCAAGTGGAGCTGTAGCTCCAAAGGTTGAGTGCCAGCTTTGAGCAGAAAAACTTAAGAGACAGCATCTAGATTCTGAGTTCAAGTCCCAGTGCTAACACACAAACACCTAATAGGTGAATAAAAAAATCCACTTTGCAGGTATTTTTCAAGAACTAAACTTCAAGTTGCTTATTACCTTAATGTAATGACAACCTTATAGGCAGTTTGTATAAACCTCAAACTTCAAAACATAATCACACTTCCTCTGACCTTTAACCAAAGAGCACCTCCATGCCCAAATAGAAGAATGCCACTCCAAACTGGAAGAGCAGGGAATGCAGGAGACTGAAGGCAACCTGCCCAACACCCTATGTACCAACTGCTCTATGGGTCAAATCCCATCCAGTTGTGTTCACTTCAGGTACAGCAGTTCCATGTTAAGAAACATCTGTTAAGACTCCCACTCTTGCCTCCTAAAATAACACCCACTCTTGCTTCCTAAAAACAAACATGTCAGTTATGATAATCATGAGGACAGGTACAGACACTGCTCTGAAGGTTGCATTGAAGGCAGCACAGAGACAGAATGTTAAGTGTCCTATGAGAAGCAAGGGACTAGTTTCAAGGACTATGGTTATCACAGTTTTTTGTTTGTTTAATAAAACCAGTTACTTGATAATGTACAAATTAGGGCACTAAAATTTTTCACTTTTGAATACAGAATGCCTAACGGACTAAAAACAAAAACTTTGACAACTCTGTATAGATACAATCCCACTAAATAAGAGATAGCTTGGAGATGTGAGGAAACCCATTGATCTGGATCTCACTGGGCACTGACAGGGGCCTGACATGTCTGTCCCTTGTCCATACCACCTGCAGGGCACCTACTGACCAACAGTAGCCTTGGAAAGACAAGTCACTTTAATTTTATACTAAGATCTTAACACCTTCTTGCTGGAATATTTACCACTAATTACTACCCAGTTTGACAAACAATAATGGGGACTTGGATTAAAAACAACTTGCCACAATTTGAGACCACGCAGTCAATGCCATAAACAGATCCATCCACCGAGGGAACTTTCAGAAACATCTGATTCACAACATTGTACCGGTTGAAAAACTTCACAGCCTCGAGCTTTCATTTCTAAACCCCTAAGACCAGGTCTTGGAAAGCAGGAACCCGACCTATGCCCCATGCAGGGGCGGAGCTGGTCATCAACCTCCCTCCTCACCTGGGTTCCACCGACTGCCTCCCGGTGTCCGGGCTCAACCCGGACCGGTCTCCCCCGTCGCTCTCGGGCAATGGGCTGAACATTGGTCTCCCTCCCCAACGACAGCGGCGCACGAGGTGCGGACCTTGCTCACCTCGGGTCACAGGGGCGGCTAAAGATAGCCGGGCCGCGCCGCAACGCACCTGAGAGGGAAGAGGCTGCCCCTCCCGCCACGGTCCCGGCCCGGCTCCCCGGCCCGGCTCCCCGCCCAGGACCCTTTCCCGTCACGGCTTCCCGGCTCGGCTCCCCGGGTCTCTCGGTCCGGACCCCTTCCTCCGGCCCCGGGTCTCCCCGCCCAGAGCCCCTTCCCGTCACGGTCCCCCAGCCCTCCCCGCGCAGGAGGCACGGTCCTCCGCGGAAATCTCACAGACCCCACTCCCCGGCCCTGCCTGTCCTCGCGCGCCCCCGCGGCCCCCCACCGCCACCCAGGATCCACGACGCTACCGCCCCGAGGCCCCGCTCACCGCACCCCCCAAACCTACCCCCGCAGCCCCGCCGCCGCGGATCCGGCCCCGGCGTTCGTCCACCTCGGGGATCCCGCTCGGCTCCCCTCCGCGCCCGGCCGGCCGCCCGCTCCGCCGGGGCGCTCCCAGGCCCGGGGCCGCTGAGCCCGCACTGGGCATGCCCGGGCCGCACGGGGGCCGCTGGGAAGTCAGGCGGGCACTCAGCCGAGCCGCCAGCAGGGGCGGGGCCGGATGGAAGGAGGCGGAGTCCGGCGGAGGGGTGGAGCCTGTAGGCCAGAACAGGGCCGGGGAATCTGGGAAATGTAGTTGGCGCTGGGGGAGCGGAGAGGGAGGTTCGGCTCCCGGCTGCGCCTGGTGGCGGCGCTGACTGCATTTCCTTCCTCCTCTTTTGCTTCGGGATAATCAATTTCTGGTCATGCTCTTTGCTTTCCCCCTACTTACCGCCCAACGAAGCTGGTCTTCCTAACGTCTCATGAGGCCTAGTAACAGGAGAACAGTAAAATAGGAAATCGCTTTGATTATTTAGTCTTTTGTAATTAACAACTACTAAGCAATGCTGAGTTTAGGTTGTTTGACTCAAAAGGATTCAGAATCGGATATACTGCCATCCAATTGGGCTATACCAGGTGAGTGTTCTAATGACAAAAAAAAAAAAAAAAGTGGATAATCCTAGTTATTTAGGAGGCTGAGATAAGAGGAGCAAAGTTCAAAGCCCGCCCCAGGGCAGGAAAGTATGAGATTCTTATTTCCAATTAGCCACCCAAAAGCAGAAATGGAGGTGTAGTCCAAGTGGTACAGCCCAGCCTTGAGTAGAGATTTCTATATCCCTCTGCACCCATCCAGTTGTATTGAAGAGAAGGCCATTTCTTGACATGAAACACTTAAAAGAAAGCAAAATTTTACCTCTACCCTGAAATAACAGATTAGCATAAGATACAAAAAAAAATGGGGGCTATGAGTGTGGCCTACTGGTAGAGTAGTGCCTGCCTAGTATGTTTGAAGCCCTGGGTTCAGTTCCTCCTTACCACTACACAGAAAAAGCCAAAAGTGGTGCTATGGCTTAAGTGATAGACTACTAACCTTGAGAAAACCCAAGGACAGTGCTCAGGACCCACAAAAAACAACAACAAAAAACATCTTTATGTCAAAGGGGGATAGTGAAAAGACAATAACTATTTGCATATTCATGCAAACTATCTTAAATGTTTGTACATATTTGTCAATTTTCCATTATTGAGGTTATTTTCCTTCTAGCTATAGAGAGACGACTCCTTGCTTTCAGGAAGAAAAGGAAGGGTAAGAACACCTTTCTCATTTGCTGGTACTAGATCTTGAACTCTGGACCCTCCCATTCTCAAGTGTTGTTCTACTACTTAAATCACAGCTCAGTTCCCTTTTCTTCTTTCTCTCCTTCCTTCCTTCCTCCTCCCCTCCCCCCTTCCTTTCTTTCCTGGAACCTTGATCCTCAGATCTCAGCCTCTTGAGTAGCTAAGGTGTAAGCCACCAGCACCTGGCTTCTAACTCTCTAGTTTACTGATTCACTGAATCTGCATTTCCTAGCTTCCATACTATTCTTTCAAACAGAAATGATTATAATTTACTAAATATCTGCTATGTTCCAGGACTTCCACATTTGTTATTTCACAACTTTTTAAAAATTGCTAGCTGGGTGTGGTGGCTCACACCTGTAATCCTAGCTACTCAGGAGGCTGAAATCTGAGGATCAAGGTTCATTCAAAGCCAGCCCAGGCACAAAAGAACCAGACTCTTATCTCCAATTAACCTCTAGAAAATGCAAAGTGGGGCTTGGTTCAAGGGTAGGGCAGTAGCCTAGAGCTGAAGAGCTCAGGGACAACACCCAGGCCCAGGGGTCGGGTGGTAGCCTTGAGACTAAGAGCTCAGAGACAGCGCTCTAGCCAGGCCAAGTTCAAGACCCATGACCCACAAAAAAGATCTGGTAATAGAATATTAGGCAGATAGAATCTTAAAGACAAAAACTTCAATGGTATGTACCAGGCACAGAAACAAGGACAATATAGTTACAAATGCAACCCTTTTCTCCCACATCTAATCAAGTAATTTTGATTCCACAACCTGAAAAGAAAATAAGAAGCCAGACACTGGTGAGTCACACCTGTAATCCTAGTCTGGAGGATCTTGGTTGAAAGTCAGCCCAGACAAAAAAGAGACTTTAACTCCAATAGAGATGCAAACTCTGGACTGGAGATGTAACTCGCAGTCACATGTTGAGCAAGAAAGCTGACCAGTGGGCTGAGAGTTTGGCCTAGCATGCAGTAAGACCCAGTTTCAATTCCTCGGTGCCATGTACATAGAAAAGCTGGAAGTGGTGTTACAGTTCAAGTGGCAGAAAGCTAGCCTTGAGCAAAGTCCAAAGACAACGCTCAGACCCTGAGTTCAAGACTTGGAAAAAAAGAAAAGAAAAAAAGAAAGCTGACCAAGAGCTCAAGATCCCCAATTCAAGCCCTGGTAGCCAAGAAAATAAAATAAATGCAAGTAAAAAAGAAATCTCAAACTCATTCCATGTTTTGCCGTTAAGTAATTTTTATAAAGATCTGGAACTTTCCATATATTCTAAAGCTTGCCTGAAACTTAAGAACCTCCTGCTTTACCCACTCTTGCAAGGGTTAGGAGCCAACAACTTATTTCCCACCATTCCCTTTTCTCCTAAGTTATTGAAAGTCTCCCTGCTTCTAGCAAAACTTTTAGTGTACTTTTTGCCAGTCCCAGAGTTTGAACTCAGGGCCTTTTCTCAAGGCTAGAGCTCTACCACTTGAGCCACAGCACCATGTCCAGCTTTTTCTATTTTTTATATGGTACCAAAGAATTGAACTTTTTGCTCAAGGCTAGTGCTCTACCACTTGAGCCACAGTGCCACTTCCAGCACTAGTACCAGTTCCTGTGGTACTATTCTCCTGGCATCTCCTTTACTTCCCTCTGCCTCTTCCTCCCTCACACTTACCTTTTGAGCAAGTTCTGTTCTACTCTGTTGTTTTTGTTTTTGAGTACTCTACCCACTCTACTCACCCTCCACAACTTCCCCATTCTTCCTTTGAACTGCAAAGGAAGAATAGAATGCAAAGGAACATGGAATGTTCATGGAATGTTATGTATTAAAGCAGTAATCCAACAGTCAATCAATCTGTTACTTACTTGTGATGGTCAGCTTTAAACTCTTCATGAACTGGGACTATGGATACACAGTACCACTTCTGGCCACAATCAACTTTACAAGACTTAAGATAGTCTTAAAAAGTCAGCCCCTCCCTATCTCTCCCAAACCCCTCCTACCACTATGACCACCATTGGAAGATAGATAAGGGCTTATCTCAACTTCTCTTTTCATGAAAAATCACAAGTTCTTAAGAGCTGCTCACAAAAAGCATATCAAGGACGGGAGTTTGGCCTAGTGGTTAACGTGCCTGCCGAGCATGCACGAAGACCCGGGTTCGATTCCTTGGTACCACATACATAGAAAAAAGCCGGAAGTGGTGCTGTGGCTCAAATGGTAGAGCTCTAGCCTTGAGAAAGTCCAAGGACAGTGCTCAAGCCCTGAGCTCAAGCCCAGGACTGGAAAAAAAAAAAAAAAAGCATATCAAGGCATCTCATTAGAAAAAAAAAAAGAAAGAAAAGAAAAAAGAAAAAGCTGGGCACAAAATGACCTGAGATTCTTATCTCCAGTTAACCTCTAGAAAACAGGAAGTGGGGCTTGGCTCAAGGGTAGGGTGGTAGCCTTAAGCTGAAGATCTCAGGGACAATGCCCAAGCCCAGGGGTAGGGTGGTAGCCTTGAGGCCAAGAACTCGGGGACAGCGCCCAGGTGGAGTTCAAGGCCCATAACCCACAAAAAAAGATGGACAAGAGGCCCTGGGTTCAATATTTTGGTTACCACATACACAGAAAAACCTGGAAGAAATGCTGTTGCTCAAGTGGTAGAGCACTAACCTTGAGAAAACTCAAGGACAGTGCCCAGGTCCTGAGTTCAAGCCCCAGGACTGGCAATAAATAAATAAATAAATGCTTATTCCTTACATCTTTTTTCATGTCTCATCCTATGAAAACTGCTTATTCCTTACATCCTTTTTCATGTCTCATCCTATGAAAACTACTATTTTTTCTTCTAGGAAGAGAGGTTTAGATAGGTCATACTAAATCTCTTAATCCTCAACACCTGGAGGTAGGTATGGTGGGAGTGGAGCTTAACTGTTTTCTTAAGTGCTTCCTGGACCTTTTGATATATGGTGAAAATATATGACTTCCCAGCCTTCTCATCTATCTTTTCTGTCTCATTCTGTTTTTGTTTTGTCTTTTGCCAGTTCTGGGGCCTGAGCACTAGCCTTGAGCTTTCTCAAGGCTAGTGCTCTACCACTTGAGCCATAGCACCACTTCCAGCTTTTTTCTACACATGTGGTACTGAGGAATCGAACCCTGGTACTCATGCATCCTAGGCAAGCTCTCTACCACTAGGCCAAGCTCTCTGCCCCCTTTCCTGTCTTATTCTGAACACCAAAGACGCAAACCAACTTACCAGCCATAGATTGGGAATTTCCACAATACTGTTTTCGACAATGGCTCAAAGAACTCAAGAGAATCCTTCTTGTGTCTATTGGCTTATGATAAAAGGTACACCTTAATGTCGCTGCCCGCGGCAACGACACGTCACTTCGGAGTAGTACTGGGAATGATCACAGACTCAAATTGCTACAAGCAGAAGTCGTTTATTTCTCTCTTCTGTCTCTGCTTCTCTCCTGTCTCCTCTCCCTTCTCCGTCTTTTCTCCCTTCTTCATCTTCCCTCTCTTCTCCGTCTTCTCTCTGTTCTCTCTCTCTCTCCTCCCCGCAAGCCCCACACTATTTATATCCTTAAGCAGCCAATCACAGTAAACGTCATCTGCAAAGCAGCAAACAAACCTGGAAGAAATCTAGCAATCCACTCTATTCACAAGCATGGAAAAAACAAATCAACGAATGCAAAGAAACTTCCTGGTCAACAAGTACTGACTCATTAGCAAGCTGCCAGGTGCCAACTAATAATCTTACTTCCTCAGGAGACTGAAAGCAATGGTCTCCAACATCTCCCCCTTTTTTATTTTAGGAAAGAAAGAAAGACCTAGGATATGTGGGGCTACCATCATATCAGATCGACTGTGCCTGTCTTAGGTGTCTCCAAGCTCGTTAGTCTTCTTACCCGTCATGGGATCACCAAGTACTCTTTACTTGGCTCCTGTCTTAGGTTGATAGGCTAACACCTGGGACTTACCCGTCTCTGACTACCAGCCGTCCATTTAAGCAAGCCAGACCTGAGGAAAGGCACCTGTTTCCATGGCAGCAAACACCTGTCATATCAGCATTCGCTGTCTACATTGACTTTGCATTATTTTACACAAGCAATATAGGCCTATTACAATTATAACACATAAAAACAAACCCAAGCCAATCAATCCTGCCCACCTTTGACCAAATCCCAAAACAGTCTCAAATAAACATGACCAATCACCCAAGGTTGGAATATCAATATGTGTCCAATTATTTGTGTACGTAGAGAGGCCATCAAGTTATCAACTTGAGCATTTTATGTTATGTCCAAGTTCAAACTCCGGAACAGGCAGCTACACAAGAGGTGCTCATCACCTGCCCCAGAATATTCAATTGTTCTTGCAATAAATCAACTCGTTGATCAAGCATAACAATTCCAGTTCTCAGTTGGATTTTGATAAAAGATGACTGAGCCACAAAATTAGCTCATGAAGATCCTTGACATCCAGTTCAGGAGGGTGGCCAAGGTTGTTCAGGTTCCCAGCAGCATGGTATTCATTCCAGGAACTGTACTCATACTAAGTAGAAGGGCCTTCATCTTCACCGACATGCTTCTGAGGAGCCTCCACCGTCTGATGTATCAGTCTCTCCAGCACCCAAACAGGACTGTCAGCATCCTGTGGAAAAACACAAACACTTCCTCGCCCCCACATGAGAACAGGGTCTGGTCCTTTCTAGTTTCCAGAAAAACTATCTTTCCACAATACTAAAGATTTATGACTTCTAGAAGGATTAAAATGTCTATCTCCTGCAGAACGTGGCAATTTGAATTTTTTGTGGCTTAATACATGTATCCATAATTTGATATCACAAATAAAGAATGGAAGAACCTGATTGTACCTTTTCCTCAGCTATATGAAGTCCATGACTCTTTAACATATCTGACATCAGGCCAAAAATTTGTAAAAGTAAATTTAAATTGGGGTGTGCTAATAAAACATCATCCATATAATGTATTACCATTACGTCAGGATAGCTTTCTCTAAGGGGCTTAAAGGCTGCATCAACATACACCTGACAAATTGTAGGGCTGTTAGCCATACCCTGAGGTAGGCCTCAAACACTGGAAAACCCCACCCATCCCTCATTTCTAGCGCTTCCACTCTTTTAGCTAACTTGCTGACAGATCAGAGGAGGCAGGCTGTTGGCTCCTCCCACTGAGGCACAGACTGCTGAACTACGGGCCGTGGCCCCCTCATCGTGCAATTCCTCCCCCAAGCACAGGCTTTCAAAATCACTACCACTTAATTCTTCCTTTTCCTGTTTACTAGATTCTCTCTCATCTATCTCTCCAAGCGTCTCTGCGCTTCTTTCCACCTGTTGTTTAACTCTTTGTTTGGATGAAAGTAAGCACTCCTGGATAAGTTGCCACATAGGAAATGTTCCTCGCGGGAGGTCTCCCTGTCTTAGCACTTTTCCTAAATCTAATTTATGTAAATCCCACTGTGCTACATTAAGAAGTCCTTCATTCAACCCAGGGACTTACTTTCGCTATGGCATCCACATAAGCCTTAACCGTGGATTCCTTTACAACAGTACCGTTAACTTTAAGTAAGTCTCCTATGACTCTAACCATCTGGTCCTTGGAGACTTCTGAACCCATTATTCACATTTAACAACTGCACAAACCTTTTCTTTGACTACAACATCCGGTTTTTGGAATCTCCTGAACCCACTATTCCCGGTTCTTTACCGAACCCCTTATTCCCGGTTCTTTGCCGAACCCCTTATTCCTGGTTCTTTACCGAACCCCTTATTGCCTCGCCCTTTCCGCTCTGGCCAGAGACTTCCGTGAGGTTCCTCAGTTTCCCCACTGTGCCGAAGTGCGCTTCGGAGGTGGACTGGGAATGATTGTTGCCTCGCCCCCTGCGAGGTTCCTCAGTACTTACCCACTGTGCTAAAAAAACCATCCCCGTACGGGCCACCACTTGTCGATACCCGCGGCAACGACATGTCACTTCGGAGTAGTACTGGGAATGATCACTGACTCAAATCGCTGCAAGCAGAGGTCGTTTATTTCTCTCTTCTTTCTCCTCTGCCTCTCTCCTGTCTCCTCTCCCTTCTCCGTCTTTTCTCCCTTCTTCATCTTCCCTCTCATCTCCATCTTCTCTCTGTTCTCTCTCTCTCTCCTCCCCGAAAACCCCACACTATTTATATCCTTAAGCAGCCAATCACAGTAAAGGTCATCTGCAAAGCAGCAAACAAACCTGGAAGAAATCTAGCGATCCACTCTATTCACAAGCACGGAAAAAACAAATCAACGAATGCAAAGAAACTTCTTGGTCAACAAGTACTGACTCATTAGCGAGCTGCCAGGTGCCAACTTATAATCTTACTTACTCAGGAGGCTGAAAGCAATGGTCTCCAACACCTTAATAACAAACAAATGAAAGAAATGCATACCACCTCTAGGACTCCACCTATTGGCACACAGATGTATCAGCCACTTAGAAGCTCTCCAAACCATGTCATTTAGGGACTTTTCATTATGTGGGGATAGTCGATTAAATCACTGATCATAAGTAATTAACTCAATCCTGGGACAAAGAGTAATGTTGGGTTGAAAAGTTCCAGCCCTGTAATCATGACTTGTCTTTCTGGAGTAATCCCAGAAAGACAACGTTTCTTGTTATGTTAAATTTATTAAGCCTCCTTTCTTCTCTTCTCCCCCCCCCTCTTCCTTTTCTTTCTTTTGACAGAGTCAAACTTGTTATCCTCCTATCTCAGTTTGTACTATGATTTCAGGCAGTTTGCTGCATGTGCACGCGCCAGTTGGAGCTCAGGTTCTTAAACTCTGACTCAGCTTTTCATTCAATGCCTGGGGCTAAACCACTTGAGCCAAGTCTTTTCTAGCTTCTTGATAGTTAACTAGAAATAAAAGTCTCAAGCCAAGGTGCAAGTGGCTCATGCCTGTAATCCTAGCTACTCAGGAGGCTGAGATCTGAGGATTGAGGTTCAAAGCCAGCCTAGGCACTAAAGTCCATGTGACTCTTATCTCCAATTAACCATCAGAAAAGCAGAAGTGGGGCTGTGGCTCAAGAGGTAGGGCAATAGCCTTGAGCTGAAGAGCGCAGGGACAGTACCCAGGCCCAGAGTTCAAGTCCCATGACTGACAACAAAAGAAAGAAAGAGAAAAGTCAAGGACTTTTGTCTTCCATAGCTGGATTCCAGTGAATTATGACTCTCAGATCTCAGCATCCTGAATAGCTAGGATCATAGGTATGAGCCAGTAGCACTCACCAGGACCTGCCTAAACTACACTGTGTGTGTATGTGTGTGTACTCAGGGCTTAAGCACTGTCCCTGAGCTGTTTTGTTCAAGGCTAGAACCCTACCACTTCATGCACAGCTCCACTTTCAGCTTTTTAGTGATTAATCGGAGATAAGAGTCTCAGGGACTTATCTAAATCCTCTGATCTCAGCATCCTGAGTAGCTAGGATTGCCGGTGTGAGCCACAGGCTTCAGACTTTTTTTTTTTTTTCAATGGTGGTTTTGTTTTTTCTTTTTTTTTATTATTAAATTTTTTTTTATTGTAATTAGTAAAAGGGTTACATGATATTTGCCAGATAGAAGGTGCATTAATTCACATACATTGATACCCTTTCACATGTCTTGGTACCCATTTCCCTCCCCCCCCCACACCCCCCACCCGGGCTTCAGACTTTTTTAAATACTTCTTTTAAAAACACTAGTGTCAAAGTCAGACAAATGCTCTTTCATTGAGCTACATGCCCAGCTCTTACTGATAAGGGGAAATGTAAAGGAAACGGAAAAAATTGGAGATGGTACTGTAACCATCCCTCCAGCTAATATTCTACCCACTCTAAAGATTAACGTAGGCTTCATTATTCTAGCCTAAGGAGGGTTAAAGAATAGTTTCTAAAAAAAAAAAAAAAAAAAACAGGCCTTACAATCCAGGTCTCTAGATGCATGCCTTAGAGGTCTAATGTGATTCAGTAAATGCACCCTCCCCCACACCCTGGGAAACAAACTCTGCTAGATGTGGGGAGGGGCTTAAGCTCTAAACGCACAAAAACTTGTGCTGGGGTAAAAAAAAAAATCCTTGTCATTTTCCCCATAGAGAAGACACACTTTCAGTACTTTCATTTCCTCTCCTATCACTTTCACTATATCCATGTATTGCTTGAATTATTTTGCTGGACTCACACTGGGAGCTATTAGCTACACTGACTTTTAGGTAACATTTGCCAGCCCTATATTTTTAGAAAGTACTAGAAGAGAGGAGTTTGAAGATCACACACACACACACACACACACACACACACACACACACACACACACACAGAGTAAATGTTTAAAGAGGTAGAAAAGCTAATTACTGGATTTGAATATTGTGTATGTGCTTACATAAATATCACACTGTACTGGGCAGATATGTATAGTTATTTTGTCCATTTAAAATAAAAAGAAAAATATAAAACTTGTTTTGGATTTTGGAACTGTGATCTTTTTTATTCTTTTTAAGTTGACATTGAAATCATTTATATTTTAGTAAAACAAAGGTAGGGTGCTAGAAACAAACAAACTAACTAATTAACAAAAAATGCCACAGTACAGTCTAAGGTAGTCAGTGTAGGAAGGAATACCACAGAACACCAGAAGGAGAAAAGCAGGATCTCTTAACAAGATAATCAGCTGAAAATAGGCTGAGCATACTTTGCATTTTGTCAGTTTCCTTGTGAGACAAAGAGCACAGATGTATTCCTTATTTACATAGTAACAGAATCGTCACAATGTAATATCTATTTGGACCCCACACTAGGCAAAACAATGTACTTGAACCAGTGCCAGGTGCTTCTCTTTCTAGGTTTAAAGAAAAGACGACTTAAGTAGAGACAGTAAGATTTGGTCCAAGGTCCAGCCTGGAGACTTCAGAGCTAAAATAGATTTTCCCCTCCAACTGCTTCTGGACTGAGATCCCTTGTGTCTTCATTGATGTGTTTTCTTTACCCTAGCAGCAATAATGGTGTCCCTTCTCTTTGGGTAGATGGGATCTGCCTATGGGAATGCACCACTCTTTCTAGTAACCATGGGAACCTTATTGGCATGGCAACTTCAGCAGCCCAGAGAAAGACAGCCAGGGGGGTGGAAGGGAGGAGAGCAGTGGGAAATACTGTAGTCTTGGGGAAGAGAGGTGATGTCGTTTTTCATCCTGCTGAGAGAAAAAGGAGGAGGGAAGGCAGCCAGCTGAACCTTTAGCTCTTTGGTTGGCACAAACAGAGAAGTCCTGCAAGACTTGAAACCTCCTTAACCCAGTCCAAAGGACACTGGAGCAGGGCTATAAGCCAATCTGGGCACAGAGATAAGAACCTATCAAGGTGTTTAGGTTTTTACTTTTGTTTATCTGTCTGTGTTTCAGCTCAGCAGCACCTGGTCTAGAGGCTAAAAGAATGTGAAAGCTCTTACCTCATAGGAGCAAAGTCTGACACTAAATATGGATTACAGGCAAAATACCACTCTGAGCTCTTGGGAAAACTCTGGGAACCAGAACTTGGTGAAGTGCTAGAGTCATGATAAGATACTAACTTTTCGTAGTTTTCTTTTGTCATGCTTAAGAATCAAACCCAGGACATCATGCATGTTAGGCAAAGACTCTACCACTAAGTCACATTCCCAGCCCTATTTCATACTTTTTTGTGTGTGGGGCTCATAGGGCTTGTACTCAGCTGTCCCTGAGCTCTTCAGCTCAAGGCTACCACCCTACCCTTGAGCCAAGCCCACTTCCCATTTTCTAGAGGTTAATTGGAGATAAGTCTCAGGTCCTTTTGTGCCCAGACTGGCTTTGAACCTTGATCCTCAGATCTCAGCCTCCTGAGTAGCTAGGTTACAGATGTGAGCCACCGCACCCAGTTATTTCATACTTTTATTGCCAAATAGAAGGCACCTTTTATAAGAGATGTCTTGCAATGAGAAAATTTCCAGTTAAAATCTCCAGCACTTAAAGCAAGAAATAAACCTTTGCAATAAGTTTAAGAATGGCTGAGGCAGGCTGGGAGTTTGGCCTAGTGGTAGAGTGCTTGCGTAGCATGCACAAAGACCTGGTTCGATTCCTCAGTACCACATGTACAGGAAAAAAAATGCTGAAAGTGGTGCTGTGTGGCTCAAGTGGCAGAGCTCTAGCCTCAAGAAAGTCCAAGGACAGTGCTCAAACCCCGAGTTCATGCCTCAAGACTGACAAAAAAAAAAAATTGGGCCTGGAGTTTAGCCTAGCATGCATGAGGACCAGGGTTCAATTCCTTGGTACCACATACATAGAAGAAAGCCAGAGGTGGTGCTGAGGCTCAAGTGGTAGAGCTCTAGCCTTGAGAAAGTCCAAGGACAGTGCTCAGGCCCTGAGTTCATGGCCCAGGACTGGAAAAAAAATGGATAAATCGTTTGCTTTTTACTTTAAATAGAGAACTGCTTTCTAAAACTAAAACACCTTGATTTGTCCACCAATAAAATCTCAGTTTATACTAATTTTTGATCGGTCCTATTGAGAAGTGTAATAATCCATCAGTGTGAATAAATGGGAAGTGAAGGGGAGAAAAAAAGAATGGCTGAGGCTGGCTAGTAATGTGGGTTAGTGGTAAAGTACATGCATGAAGCCCTGGGTTTGATTCCTCAGTACCACCTGAACAGAAAAGGCTGGAAGTGGTGCTGTGACACAAATGATAGAAGCACAGGGACAGTGTCCAGGCTCTCAGTTCAAGCTCTAGGACTGGGGGGAAGGGAGGAGATCGGTATGAAATACACTGAAGATGCATTTCATCTCAGACAAAAGAAAACTATGGAAAGATAATATCTTATCATGACTCTAGCACTTTACCAAGCTCAAGGACAGTGCCCAGGCCTGAGGTTCAAGCCCCAGGACTGGCAAAAAAAAAAAAAAAGAAAGAAAGAAAGAAAAAGAAAAGGCTGAGTATAAAGATTACTTTAAAAAGTAAGCATTTAAGCTATAGTACATAAGAAAGAAAACTTACTTGGTGTTACTGAAGCAGGGCCTCCCCATACTTCTTTGTGTATGTGTGTGTGTGGGGGAGCAGTTCATGGGGCTTGAACTCAGCCTGGGCACTGTCCCTGAGCTCTTCAGCTCTACCCTTGAGCTAAGCCCCATATCCCGTTTTCTAGGGGTTAATTGGAGATAAGCATCTTGGGTCCTTTTGTGCCCAGGCTGGTTTTGAACCTTGAGCCACAGATCTCAGCCTCTTGAGGAGCTAGGATTACAGGCATGAGCCACCATGCCCTGCTTCTGCCACTTTACTTCTTGAGCCAAACCTCCAGTATGACATTTTGCTGAGTAATTGAAGATAAAACTTCACAGACCTTTTCTTCCTAGTCTAGCTTCAATTTGTGGTCCTCATAGCTTAGCCTTTTGAGTAGCTAGGATTAAAGATGTGAGTCACCCCTTCCTGGCCTGCATTGACATTTTAAAAATGGTACTTTTAAAAAATGTTTCGAGACAGGATTTGACCTTGAACTGTACTGGGTTTTTTTTGTTTTGTTTTGTTTTTTGTTTTTGCCAGTCCTGGGCTTAAGCTCAGGGCCTGAGCACTGTCCTTGGATTTTTCTCAAGGCTAGAGCTCTACCACTTGAGCCTCAGCACCACTTCTGGCTTTTTCTAAGTATGGGGTACCAAAGAATCGAACCTGGGTCTTTGTGCATGCTAGGCAAGCACTCTACCACTAGGCCAAACTCCTGGCCCAAACTGTACTGGTTTTGAACTCAACAGCCTCCTGGCTTCATCTTCTCAAATGCTGAGATTGCAGATTTGTGCCCTTCCACCAGGCAAAAATATCATCTGTATTGTGATGTGATCATATACCATACAATTTACCCTTTGGAGTATGAGAGTACTGACGTTTCAACTTAGGACCTGCTAGGCAAAGACTCTACCACTCCAGCCACACCTCCAGCTAAATTCACACTTTGAGAATGTAAGATCTAGTGGCTTTTAGTGTAGTTCTGTGGTTGTAAAGGTATTTTTACCATCTATCACTCTCTAATTTTAGCACTCTTACATTAGCCTCCAAAAAACCCCCAAAACCTAAGGACTACACATACATTAGCAGTCATTTGCCTTAGTTCTTGGCAACCAGTAATCTACTTGTAGTAGGGCTTGAACTCAGGGCCTGAGTGCTGTCCTTTGGCTTTTACACTCAAGGCTAGCACTCTACCATCTAAACTCTCTCTCTACTTTCAGCTTTTTGCTGGATACTTGGAAGGGATGAGTCACTTGCATTTATCTACTGGGCAGACTTCAAATTTAAATTTTCATACCATAGCCTTCTGACTTGCTTGAATTAAAGGCATGAACCACTGGTATCTGGTCACCTTTTTAATTTTTTAATATTTTAAAAGTTGCTATGAACATTTAAGGATGGATTTTTGTGTACATATATTGATCAAGTCCTATTTACAACATAACAAGCCCCATGGTTTACATGCTCTGATAAACCTGGTAAATAGAAGAGTTTTCAGTTTCCTACTAACCATACCTTTCTGTATTCCCACAATCCTCCTCCTTCCTGTCTCCTCAAAGTAGTCTAGTCAGTATCACGTACTATCTAGGTATGGTAGTGTAAAATGCTCTTTCTTTTAGGGAAAATATCCTTTCCCATTCTTAAGTGTGTGTGTGTGTGTGTGTGTGTTTGTGTGTGTGTTACCGGAGATTGAACCCAAGGTCTCTAGCATTCTAGGAAGGTATTCTGCCACTTGAACTACAATCCCAGTCCTGTTATTTTTATTTTTTGAAACAAGGTCCCACTAACTTTACCCACGCTGGCATTGAACTCAGATTTTCCTTCCTGTACCGCCTTAGAAACTAGGAAATAGGATTACAAGCATATACCAACCACTCCTAGCTTTGAAAAGTTCTTCAAGTTTCTGGGTACTGCTGGCTCACTCCTATAATCCTAGCTACTCAAGAGGTTAGGATCTGAGAATCACAGTTCAAAGCCAACCCAGACAGGAAAGTCCAGGAAACTCTTCTCTCCAATTAACCACCAGAAAACCAGAAATGGACCAGTGGCTCAAAGTGGCAGAGCACTAGCTTTGAGCAAAAGATCTCAGGGACAGCGCCCAGGCCCCAAGTTCAAGCCCCATAACTGACCAAAAAAAAAAAAAAAAGAAAAAAGAAAGAAAAAGATTTCATAGTATAGAAGGAAGAAAGGAAGAGGACTGGCAATGTCTCATACATGCAAAAAAATAAAATAAAATAAACTACTTTGACCATGTTCATCCTTATTCACCCTCTTTCTCCCCCTCTCACCCCCCCCCACCACACACACTGATACCAACTCTCCCAACAGAGCCTACCAATGAATAAATTCTTAACCTGGAAAGAATCTGGATTTGAATATGCAGATTTTCAATGGTCCTAGGTTGCCAAGCTTTTCAGTGCTTCTAGTTTCTTATTCATCCCATGCCTGGCTGCTTTGTGTGTTTCTAAGACAGCAGTCAGTACTCTGTCACATCAGCTTTCTCACACCCAGACATTTGATCAATAGCAACAGTGAGTTTTCCCCCCTCTTATAATGTTCCAAAACCTAGCTGCCAGCATCATATCATACCATGAAATTGGTAGGGTATCATTTCTAAGGGAATGACCTAAGAAAATATTATTGAATAATACTTATAAAGCATAGTAAGGCAGACTTTATTTAAAACCATTACAATGAGTAGACAATTGCAATGATATTTTTTTCCCAGTCCTGGGGCTTGAACTCAGGCCTGGTCATTGTCCTTGGACACATTTTGCTCAAGGCTAATGGTCTGCCACTTGTGCTACAGCACCATTTCCATTTTTTTCTTAGTATATGGTACTGAGGAATGTAATCCAGGACTTGGAGCATGCAAGGCGAGCACTCTACCGCTAGGCCATGCTGTCAGCCCCTGAAATGAAATTTTTGTAATGGGGAAAAGCAATTGAGATTAACCCCAAATGCAGCATTACAAGTATTTAGAATTTGTAGCTGGTGAGTAGGGTACAGGTAGTGGATGAGAAACCATTGAGAAGAAACATTAGGAATAAGAGGATTCTGAATAAATTGACCTAAAGGAAGATTTGTAGTGTGGTATGTGTGTGAGGGTGGCAGGGGGGCATGTCTTGAGATTGGAGCTTGAACTCAGGGCCTGAGCACTGTACCTTAGCATTTTTTTTTTTTTTTTTGCCAATCCTGGGCTTGAGCTCAGGGCCTGAGCACTGTCCTTGGGCTTTCCTCAAGGCTAGTATTCTACTAGCCACTGCACCATTTCTGGATTTTTCTATGTATGTGGTACTGAGGAATTGAACCCGGATCTTCATGCATGCTAGGCAGACACTCTTACCACTAGGCCAAACTCCCAGCCCCCTTAGCATCTTTTTGCTCAAGGTTAGTGATCTACCATTTGAGCCAACACCTCTACTTTTGACTTTGGGGAGGTTAATTGAGAGACAGGCCTTTGAACCTCAATTTTCAGATGTTATCCTCTTGAGTAGCTGGGATTATAGGCATGAGCTATGGATCTCAAAGTCCTAAGAGGAATCTTGCTGAAGACAAGTCAGGGTGCTCTGACACCAATGTAGGCATAGTAGAGGATAAGAATTTTGATTAGGGCTGGGCGCAGTGGCTTATGCCTGCAATCCTGCTACTCAGAAGGCTGAGATGTGAGGATTGTTTCAAAGGCAACTGCAGCACTGAAGTCCATGAAACTCTGATCTCCAATTAACCACTAGAAAACTGGAAGTGGTGCTATGGCTCAAAGGGTAGGGTGGTAGCCTTAAGCTCAGGAGCAACATTCAGGCCCAGAGTTCAAGTCCCACAGCTGAAAAACAAAAGAACTTTGATTAATTATTATAGTCTATCAGATATTAAGGATTAAGGGGTTGTCAATAAACTGACAACGGGATTCTTACTAAAAGTGAAATTTTATAAGAAAGTGCACAAGTGGGGGTAAGAAAAGGTTTAAGAACCTGATGAGAGTTTGGTCAAGCAAAGCAACCTTACTCATCAACCACCTAGCACACTTCTTTTAGAACCTTTTGGAGTTCAGTGTTATGGAGTTCTCACATTGTAGAATATGATGTCCTGAAGAAGTTGGCCTGTTCAAATCCTGGCTAAAATGTCTTCCCGAGGAATGAAATTGGAACTTTGCTAAGTGTATGTTGTTTGCTTATCTTTTCTCATAAGGATGAAAACACTGTCATAAGTCAGGATTGAAGCTTTAGAGGGGACAGATGTGACCTGAGGCAGCATTTGCAAAGCATGCTGGGCTCTGGCAGTTTGTTGGTTTTGAAGTGATGGTTATTTAGCTTGACTGGCTCAGTGAAATGACAATGTTCTTTAGTGTTTTCCTTTCCTCAAGTTCTTTCTGAAATATCACATTTTCAAGTACCTGGGGATGCTGAGGGTAGCACACATAGAGATTTGAGATGAAGAGGAGTGGGAGTTTATGTAATGAAGTCCCTGCTGGAGCTAAAGCTTTTGAGAAGGATCCAAATGAAAGTGAGATCACAGGCTCAGCATCCCTCCAGTCCTTCTATGAGACAACAAGAGGGGTTTATCTGGTCCCTAATTCACACAGGACATAGATTCGCCTGCACTAATAAATCATTCCCTGGCCCCAAGAATGCAAGATTGATTTTTTTTTTCCTTGTTTGACCAGTCTAGATCCAAAAGTTTCCTCACCATAGGGAACTCATTTTCCATTTCCTGTTAAAATTTATGATTCTCCTTTCCTCTCTCCTTCCTTCCTTCTTTCTCACCCTATTTTCTCCCTTCTTCTCTCCCTCCTTCTTTCCTTCCCTCATTTCCTACCTTTATCTTTCCTTCCCTCGATCCTCTTTCCTTCTCTTCTCTTCCCTTTCTCCCGGTCTCCCTCCTTTCCTTTCTTCTTCCTAATTTGTAGTTCTCCTTTATTTCTACCCTCCCTTCTTTCCTCCTTCCCTCTCTTTTTCCTTCCCTTTCTCCCTGGTTTTCCAACCTTTCATCCTCTCTCCCTTTCTCTTTCTCCTTCCTTCCTTCCTTTCTTCCTTCCTTCCTGTAATTTTCCTTCTTTGAAATATCTGATTGTCTTCCTATATAGAAAAAATATTATTGCATTTATACATCTGGGGTTTTCAGTTCCTTAGGGGACCTCATTCTTTTACTTTATTTGCCAACTAGTTCATGTATTTTTTTTTTAATCATGAAACAGGGTGAATATTCTGGTTTTGTCATGTTTCTTGGGGCTGATGTGTTCTCAATTTTTATACTATTACTTGTTCTTTTTAAACGTTAAATGGTCTTGTCACTGATATGTATGCTTTATGATAGGGAGAAATTACCTGCTGGCTAGGAGGCTATAAATAGATTTTGAATCTTGAGGAATATTCCATTTCCCTTGTGATAGCAAATCAGAGAATTTAATCAACATGGGAGATTAAGGATGGCAATGAATACAGACACGAATTAGATGTTAGAATCAAACCCAGAGATGGAAATAAAAATCCAATAGTCTGACAATGTTAGCAAGTCTGAGCTCATTTTTATTTTTTTGGCTGTGATTCATGTAGGCTTTCAGTAAAGACTTCATGGCTCATTTCCAGAGGTCATGGAAAACTAGCTTCCTCAAAAAGATCCTTCTAAGGAAAGTCAAATATAATATTCACTATATATGCATGTGTGTGTGTGTACGTGTGTTGCGGGCATTTAGTAGTTCATCTTAAAGATCCATTTCTAGCCTGGTTCTGGTATTCATACCTGTAAAACTGGCTGTTCAGGATGCCTGTTCAAAGCCAGCCTGGGCAGAAAAGTCCCTGAGAGTCTTATGTCCAATTAAGCACCAAAATACCTAGATGTGGAGCTGTGGCTCAAATCATAGAGCATCATCTTTGAGGGAAAAGAAAGAAAAAAAAAGGTCAAAGTGGGGTGTGGTGGCTCAGGCCTGTAATCCTAGCCTCTAATCCTAGCTACTCAGGAGGCTGAGATCTGAGGATCACGGTTCAAAGCCAGCCCGAGTACTACAAAGCTATTAGACTCTTGTCTCCAGTTCATCTCTAGAAAATGTGAAGTGGGGCTGTGGCTCAAGCCTTGAACTGAAGGGCTCAGAGTTAAAGCCCCTGGACCCTCCCCCCATAATTTATATCTTTGAAAGCCATTTTTTTAAGGTAATGAGACAGTTGTATGAAGCCACATCATTGCAGGTGTGTAAGTAGTATAAGTAGTGCAGCATTGTCTAGGAGATACATTGCTTTCTGCATCAGGTTGGTGGTTAGACATATTTCTCTATGTTCTCATTTGACTCTTTTTTTTTTTTTTGCCAGTCCCAGCTTGAACTCAGGGCCTGAGCATTGTCCTTGAGCTTTCTCAAGTCACAGCACCACTTCCAGCTTTTTCTGTGTATGTGGTACCAACAGGGCTTCGTGCATGCTAGGCAAGCACTCTACCATTGGGTCACACTCTGACCCTCATTTGACTCTTTCATAGATCAAATCACGATTATTGAAATCAGCATCTAAAATTATCAGAGTGATTCCAGAATCTATTATTTACTCTTATAACTATGCCCAGTCTCTTTCCCTTCTTTCTTTCCTCCTTTTTCTTTCTTCTCAGAAAGAGAATACAAATGATCAAGGAAAAGCCATCTTCCCCTTTCAGTTCATCCTTCGGAGGTACTCTTTGCACCATACAAAATTGGGGTACTCCAGATATTTTTTAAATGCCTTCTTTTCCTTTTGGGAGGAGAGGGCAGTCCTGAGATTTGAACACAGGACAGGGGCTTTATTTATTTATTTATTTGGTGCTGGACTAGGAATTGAACCCAGGGACTGAATACTGTATCTGAACTTTGTTTACTCATGGTTGATGTTTGGCAGCTTGAGCCACACAGATCCACTACTAGCTTTTTGGTACTTAATTGGAGAAATGAGTCTCCTCAACTTGCCTTCTCCAGGCTGGCTTCAAATGGCCATCCTCAGATTTCAGCCTCCTGAATTATAGAGATGAGCCACTGGCATTCAGTTTAGGGTAGTCACTCTTGGTCACCGGCCCCAGAGCTTTTTTGCTTTAATTAATTTTCAAACAGGATCTCAGGTGTTTTACCAGGGCCTCCCCTGGGATCATGGAAATCCTACCTAAGCCTCTCTGGGGATTACTGGAATGAGCCATGATGCTCAGCCTTGTGCTTTGTTTCCTTGTATACTGTCTTCATTGTCTGTATTATTAGACGTCTATGGACAGCATGTATAAACACAGACTTTGGTACAGTACATCAGTGAAATACCTGAACTTGCACAAGGCCCAAGGGACCTTCCTTATTTGTGTCTTAAAATTTTTCCTGTACTTTCTGAAGTCCTCCTAGACCTGAAACCTCATTCACTCAGATATCTCAGCTTCATCCAGCAGGTATGGGTAGAAAGAAAAAAAAAAAGAAAGAAAAGAAAAATCCTGTCTAGCTCTTCACCTTTGGCTTGAAGTCTGAAGCCTTTCATGATGGGAGATTGGCTTACCCATCCAACCCTAGTAGAATGGAAAGGGAGTCCAGAAAATACCAGGAGCTCTTTTGAATGTGTCTGTGGGCATCTGGGCAAAACCGCCTACCCATTCAAACCATCTGCTTACATTTTGTGGGGAGCCTCAAGTGTCAGGCCTTGAGAGTGAGGTATCCTTATTGGTAGTCGTGGCACGCGCGCGCACGCATCCATCTCGGGCCTACTGCATATTCATGAGGGTAGCAGAAGATGGGAGAAACAACAGTTTATAAATATTAATACGGGCAGCCCCACGTGCTCCCTCCGTGGAAGACTCTGCGTGTTGGCCAGGAGGATGACGTCCAGGCCCTGCGCGCGCCCGCTGAGCCGGTGCCCGCGCGAGGGCGCGTCCCCGGGAGCCGGCGCGCGGGCTCGGGGAGGGGGCGGGCGGAGGCGAGGAGCGGAGCGGGAGCCGCGGGGAGGGCAGGGGAGGGGAGGGGAGGGGAGCGCTCGCTGCCGGCTGCTCCCGGCTCGCTGGAGGCTGCCGCTGCCGCCGCGCTCCAGCCCCGCTCTCCCGGGCCCGTGGATGGGGGTGTCCGGCTGAACCCCGGGATCCGCCTCCCTCCGCCAGGACCCGCACAGGTGCTGTCGCCTCTAGTGCGGACCCGACACCCAGAGCCGCTCGGGGTGAGGGTCGGGTGGGGCCGGGGTGGGGGGGGGTGAAGGAGGCCTGGTGATTCTCTGACAGGACAGTTTGGGGGTGCCGTAGCCCTCCCCCAATCGCTCGTATGGCCGTCATCTTCCTGCCCTTCTCTTTATGGGGATCACAGCCGCCCCCCACCCCCCGCACCTCCAGCCAGACCTGGCGATCGAGAATGTGAGAGAGTGCGCGCGTGTGCATGTGTGCGTGAGTGAGTGTGCATGTGTGTGAGTGCGCGTGACGGGAGGTGGCGGGTGTGTGGGGGAGTCTGGGGACCCCCCCCCCCGAGCAGGGTGCACCAGGACCTCCCTCCAGAACCGTTATCTGGTCGGGTTGTGTGAACCCGGCCCAGCATCATCTATGGGCGGAAGACGGGGACCAGCGGCGGACCGGGCCCCTCCCCAGGGCGCGGGGCCTCGCCAAGGCGCGGGGCCTCGCCCGGACCGCGCCGACTGCCTCCCCGAGGGGCCGGAACCGCCCGCCCGCGGAGAAAGGACGGGAGCAGTGGTGTGTGTGTGTGTGTGTGTGGTGTGTGTGTGAGTGATGGAGGTGAATGCAAGATGCAGGAGTGGAAAGGGGGTGAGGGGAGACTTAGAACCACAAAGGGGTTGCTGATTCAGAAATGTCAATGAAAGACTACGTCGTCCCAGACGGGAAGCTGCTGCAAACGCCTGGGTTTTGTTGAAGGTGGATGAGTGGAAAGGCAGGTTTTAGGGATGGAGATGGAGACACAGGAGGAGTGTAGCACCAACTGACCTATGGAGCCAGTAGGGAGAAGACCCAGGGAGATGCAGTGGGGCTTGTATGGAGGTGCAGAGGCCCAGCAAGGGGAGACATGGTGAAATTCCCACAGCTCTCATCTGGGATTCGCTGGGCTCGGATCAGCAAAGCGGTAATGTTTACTGCAGTCCCAAGCTGCACACCCTGCATCATGGTGCTGCAGGGAGAGGCTTCTGTGTTTCCTACTGGGTCTCTGTGAAGCTCCTTTCTTTTCCAAACCGCACCATCTATCGGGAGCCCAAGTGAATGGAATAAATGATAGACAGAGTCACACTATAGTTCTGCACTTGGTTCCACGGTAAAGAGGAAAAGAAAACATGGGGCTTTGTGGCTCACTCCTGTAATCCTGGCTATTCAAGAGGTTAGATCTGAGGATCATGGTCCAAGGCTAGCCCACGCAGAAAAGACTGATACTCTTATCTCCAGTATGTGGGAAGTGGGGCTGTAGCTCGGCTTTGAGGGAAGGCCTTGAGTTCAAGCTTCACTACCAGAGCACGTGTGCACACACACGAAAAAGATGAGCTTCCATGACGCCTTTTTCCTGCCATTTTCTTTTACTTATTTATTTAAAGTGTGAACAGAATAGCTCTTACTTGTATTGATGTTAGTGTTTGGGGTGGGGTACACAGGATTGGGCACAGAGGGCCTCATCCATTTTAAACAGGTGTTCTATCATTGAGACACATCAGTTACCCTAACAGTGTGTCTGTGTGTGCGCGTGTCAGTATTGGGGCTTGAACTTAGGGCTCAGTTAGTCCTTTTTTTTTTTTTTCATTCAAAGCTAGTACTCTACCACTTGAATCACCTCTCCACTTCCAGCTTTTTGGTGGTTAATTGGAGATAAGAATCTCCCAAACTTGGGCCAGGAGTTTGTCCTAGTGGTAGAGTGTTTACCTAGCATGCATGAAGCCCTGGGTTTGATTCCTCAGTACCATATACATAGAAAAAGCCAGAAGTGGTGCTGTGGCTCAAGTGGTAGAGCTCTAGCCTTGAGAAAGCCCAAGGACAGTGCTCAAGCCCCGAGTTCAAGCACCAGAACTGGCAACATAATTTCACAGATGTTTCTGCTCAGGCTGGATTTAAACTTGGACCTTTAGATCTCAGCCTCCTGAGTGGCTAAGATTACAGGCATGAGCCACCAGTGTGGACTTTAGCCCTAACTTTTAGGGGGAGAAGGGCTCTGAAAGGAGCCAGGATAAGGACTGTAGCAAGCTTGCAGGATGGAAAGGGAGAAGATTATTTTTGCTATTTGTGTTGTAAAACAATCGCATCTTAAGAAATGAAGGCACTTAGGGAAAAGGAGAGGAAAAGAACATGAGCTAATGAGACCCAATCAAAGAAAAAAGTCATGAGGTAAAGGAGTGATGTGACATTATTTCAAGACAAGTGCCAACCCCAAGTAAAGATCCCACCTTGAGGCTATGGTAAGTCCAATCAGAATGCCTAACAGTCCTTTCTGCAAATGAAGTTGAATATCCTGTAATTTCAGATTCCCAATATGGCACTTTGAGTTTTTAATCTCAACTTCGTCTCTATCTGATCCTTTATACAAAGCTTCCTGATTCCTGAGTAGTGAGTGAACAAAAACCAATCAGGATATATTGTGGGTTGTTTTGAATAACCATATTTCTGTGCTGTAGTTTTAATACTCAACTACTTTTCTTTTCCTAGTGTCATAGATGAACCCAGTTTCTCTAGAGCCTTCTTGAATTAGGGACAACACTTTCAGCATCTTCTCCTTTTGATGCTGTAAAAACTCAACTTCAATCCTAGATTCCAACTGAACTGGCCCTCATTACTGGTTATAGTGTAGACTGTGTCATTTCAAATCAGCATCCTTTTTAGTGATGCCTTCTCATTCCAGTTCCCTGCTCATACCCACAGAGGTGCACAGATTTAAAGCAAGTGGAAATCTCTGCTGGCTAGCCTTCATCTCTGCCTGCAGTTGGAAGTGGGACCAGTGACCCAGGCACTTTAGTCAAATGAATTGAAAAAAAAAAAAGCTTTAGTAAAACAACAACAACAAAAAGATGTCCAGATTTTCTGGGTAATAATAGTTCTCTCATTTGATAAGCATTTGAAAATATCACTCATGGACTCTTAGAGCAGAGATGATTCTTCTTTTGCTTGAATCATGTTCTCCAACAATACATCTATATAAGTTATTCTGATTTTCTTAGGCTCAATGGCATTTATCAAATACTTTCTGAGTTTTTGTTTTTGTTTTTTTGCTGGTTCTGATGCTAGAACTCTGCCCCTGATCTCTTTTTGCTCAAGGCTAGCACTCTACCATTTGAGCCACAATGCCTCTTCCAGCTTTTTCTGTGATTATTTGAGCATATGAGTCTCATGAAACCATAATCCTCAGGTCTCCAGCCTCCTGTGTAACTAGGGTTACCTGTGTAAACCACCAGCAGCTGGCTTGCTTTGTGAGTTCTACATATTGCACTTAACACTGCAAGGATGTCATTAGGTTCACAAAGTAACCTTCAAGGGAAGCACTATTTGGAACTCGATTTTATAGATGAGGAGGTAGAGGAACAAGTTAGCAGGTGACTTCATAGCCTCTCAGCAAGGAGTGATAGGACTGGAATCCCGACTATGGGCTCTGCTGACTCAACTGACAAATCCCTTGGCCACCTTCCCTACTCTTACACCTGAAGAGCCTTCCCTCCCTCAGTTACTCCCTCCAGTCCTTCATTCCTTCTTCCCCTTTCTTCCTTTATTTTCCTTTTCCTTGCTTTTTTTTTCGAGATGGGGGGTTGGAAAGGCTGACTTTAAACTCTCTATCATCCCCTAAAAATTCACCTTTTTGGTGGTGATGTCCTTCTCTAAAATGAAGTTTTTCTTCCTCTTTCTCCCCTCCTCTTATCTTTTCCTCCTCCTCCTCCTCCAGCTCCTCCTCCTCCTTTTCTTCCTAGTTTCCCTTCTCTTTTCTCTTCCTCCTCTTTACCTTCCTCTGTACCCTTGTTCTCCTCTCTTCTTTTCAGTGCTTTGTGCTCCTTTGGAGGTATGGGAAAAACCTAAGGTATTTCTTCTCTGAATAATATTTTTAGGTTTGTGTGTGGGGGGGTGGGGAGTAATGGGGCTTGTAATTGGCCTGGACGCTGTCCTTGAGCTCTTTAGCTCAAGGCTACTACCCTTACCCTGGACCTGGGTGTTGTCCCGAGCTCTTCAGCTCAAGGCTACCACCCCACCCTTGAGCCAAGCCCCACTTCCCATTTTCTAGAGGTTAATTGGAGTCTCAGGTCCTTTTGTGCCTGGGCTGTCTTTGAACCTTGATCCTCAGATCTCAGCTTCCTATTAGCTAGGATTACAGGTGTGAGCCACGCTCCAGGCTTTCTCTGAATAATGTTTTAAAACCATTAAAGTACTTAGGTTTACAAAAGAAACCATTTCATTGAAATATAGATATGAGGGAGCTAAGAGAAAGTAACAGTGGCAGTGAAAATGTGAAAGTACGTAATATGAATTTATGGAGATAGTACAATAAAATTCCTTTGTTTAGCCAATTTACACTAAAAAATCAATGTGTATAGTCAAGATCCTGCTCCATAGACCATTAGGGAAGGATCCCTAACATAATTAATTGTGCATTGCATTTGAGCTGTGTTGAGCAAAATGGTGGTGACTAACCATGTGTGTTTGTAAGATACTTGAAAGGAGATTAATTTGAAGATAGACTGTCCATGTAAATTATGCACTGGATTTCCAATGTAAATTATCTCATTAATATTTTGATATGAATTACATTGACATGTTAATCCTTTGATTATACTGGATTAAATAAGTATGTAATGAAAATATATGTTATAATTGAAATTATTAAATGAACTTGAATGGGAATGATTGAAATGAACTTCTCAGAGCATAAGCTCTATATTAGCACCTTCATATGACAAATGAGGCAATCAGTACCCAGAATACCAGCAATGGCAGGAGTGTTGGCTTCTTCTCCTTTTTCTTTTGTGTGTGTGTGTGTGTGTGTGTGTGTGTGTGTGTGTGTGTGTGTGTGTGTGTGAGGCCAGTGAATTTTTTTTCTAAGATATGGTACTGCCTTTATATCTGTTGGTATATCAATTCTATTGTATAGCATTTGCAAATTGTAAAGGCTCAAAATTGTGTGTGGGCTTGTGTGTGTGTGTGTGTGTGTGTGTGTGTGTGTGTGTGTGTTGTGTCGCTACAATAGCTTGAATTTAGGACCTTGTACTCTCTCTTTCTTGCTCAGAGCTGTTGTTTCATCACTGTAGCCACACCTCCAGTCTGGCATTTTGCTGGCTTTTGGAGAGAGAATCTAGTAAGCTTTTCTGCCTAGAATGACTTTGAGAACTAGGATCCTCCGTATCTCAGCCTCCCGAGTAACTAGGATTACAGGCAGGTGTGCTTCGAGTCATCAGTGCTAGCCAGTTGCAGGGGCAATTGACTTTCTCCTAGCAAAACCCCACTATGAACTGTCCCCCTTTCCACACCAGCATGCCTGTGCCTTGCTTAGGAGTATCAGCTTTGTGAAGGAATGGGCACTGGTAGGGCAAACCCTGGGGCTCTTCTCAGCTTGTGGTTCCAATGTGAGCATATAACTGGACTCATGGTCCTACAGATCGGGAGAGAAAAGTTGGGCTGCTTTCCTGTGTTGTAGGGAAGAAAGCTAAGCATGTGAGCATGGGTAGAGGAGTATGACAGACAGGATTGCTTGAGGGGAATTGCATGTGGGGACAGAAGAGAAATTTTCAATGAACACCCATTGACTGGTTGCCGGCCACAGGGCACTGGGTGTGCTTGTAATCACAGAGGTCATCTAGAGGTTGTTCATGCCCTAGAAGAATTGAAATTAAAATCGAGGAGAGACCTGAATATGTAGATGGTGCTGTATGAAGAGGGCTGGATGGTGTGGTGTGTGTGTGTGTGTGTGTGTGTGTGTGTGTGTGTGTGTGTGTGCATGTAAGAGGTTCCCAGAGTTGCTGGAAAATGGCAGGTATCCTGAATGTGCACTTCGCAAGATGGACGTGGAGTTTGGCTTTGTAGTATTGATGCAATTGGGTTGTTTCATAGAAGATAACAGGTCATTTAGTTCATTCAAAGGCATAGCTCCATGTCTGAACAAAACTCAGGTGTTCATGAGAATGTCTGTTTATCTGTCTGTCTGTCTCTGAGAAAGCAGTCTTGCCATGTTGTCTAGGCTGGCCCCAAGCTCCTAGGCTCAGGCAATTCTCCTGCCTCAGTCTCCTGAGTAACTGGGACATCAGGTACAAACATCACTGAACTGGATTGAAGTTTCTATTGGCATTCTGTTATTCATTCATTCATTTGTTGGTTCGTTCATTCATTCATTTATTGCTTGAATTCAGGCACTGTCCCTTGGCTCTTTTGCTCAAGGCTGGTACTCTATTAGAGCCAAAGCTCTATGTCTGGCATTTTAGTGGTTAATTGGAGCTAAGAGTCTCATGGACCTTCCTGCCCAGCCTGGCTTCTTACCATGATCCTCAGATCTCAGCCTCTTGAATAGCTAGGACTACAGGTGAGAGCCATTGGTACTTGGCTTCTATTATTTATAATGAGAGGATAAGGACTGTGATCCTTTATTCAAAATACTTAGGGCAAAATCTGTTTCAGAATTTAGATTATTTTAAATTTTGTAAGGTAGTAACAAAGTGCCTATTTTGCATTCTGTTCCCTGTGGTCTGGGGGTGGTAATATCTACTTATTTATTTTGTTTATTTATGCTATGATGAAACCCAAGGCCTCATGCATTTTAGGCTCATGGTCTACCACTCTACCACTCAGCTACTACAATCTCTTTTAAAATTAAAAAAGAAACTACAGCAAAATACAATAAGTGCAATCAATTAAAATCATAAGCAACTTTTTTTTTTGTCGGTCCTGGGGCTTGAACTCTGGGCCTGGGTGCTGTCCCTAAGCTCTTCAGCTTAAGGCTAATGCTCTACCACTTGAGCCACTGGGCTTCTTCCCCTTTTCTGGTGGTTAATTGGAGATAAGAGTCTCACTGACTTTCATTCCAGGGCTGACTTTGAACTGTGATCCTCAGATTTCAGCCTTCTGAGCTAGGATTATAGGTGTGAGTCACCAGCGCATGGCTAAAACTAACTTTATATTCAGTTTGGGTTTATTTATTTAGAGATAGGGGCTCTGTGTGGCCCAGGCTGGATTTGAACTTGAGAGATCCTCCTACCTTAGCCTTTCAATTGCTGGGACTGTACATGTGCACCACAATGCCTACACTCTGTCAAGTTTTATTGGTATAGAACTTTAGGTCATGCCAAGCTTTCTGCAAAACAAGTTATAAAATTTAATGTTCGGAGCACATAGTAAGGGCCTGTGGACCTGTGGGGCTTAGTAGTAGTAGTGGTGAGAGAAAATGTGGAACAATATTGACATTTCTTTGTCATCTGCTAAACTCTGATTTAAGCACTTACCTGCTTATAGCTTTTTTGTTCAAGGTTAGCACTCTACCACTTAAGCCACAGTTCCACTTTCTGCTTTTTGGTGGTTAATTGGGCACAAGAGCCTCAGGGACTTTCCTGCCCAGGCTGGCTTTGATCCTAACTGTGGTCCTCAGCTCTCAGCTTCCTGAGCAGCTAGGATTATAGGTGTAACCCACTGGCACCCTATTGCCATCTTGAGAATAATAAAAGGAAGTACAGTTGGGTTAAAAAAAAAAAAAAACTTGCGGGGCCGGGAGTTTGGCCTAGTGGTAGAGTGCTTGCCTAGCATGCATGAAGACCCAGGTTCGATTCCTCGGTGCCACATACATAGAAAAAAGCCAGAAGTGGTGCTGAGGCTCAAGTGGTAGAGCTCTAGCCTTGAGAAAGTCCAAGGACAGTGCTCAGGCCCTGAGCTCAAGCCCAGGACTGGCAAAAAAAAAAAAAAAAAAAAAAAAAAAAACTTGCTTAAGTGACTGGGAATTTTGCCTAGTGGTAGAGTGCTTGCCTAGCATGCATGAAGCCCTGGATTCCATTCCTCAGTACCACATACATAGAAAAATCCAGAAGTGGTACTGTGGCTTAAGTGGTAGATCTCTAGCCTTAAGAAAGCCCAAGGACAGTGATCAGTTCCTGAGTTCAAGCCCCAGGACTGGCAAACAAAGAAACAAAACTTGCTTAAGCAAACAGGTGGCAGGATGTGAATAGGTCCGACACTGGCTGTCTGGCTCAGGAGCTACCTACTTAGCTACTATATTTTGGTTTTGAGAGCATGGAATTTGAAGCAGGCGTATTTCCAAAGTTCACTTTATTTAGCTAATTTATGAACATACCCAACACTATTTTGAAGTCCTTTAAGTAGAGAGGAAGTACAGAAGGCAACAGATGCCAGGAAAATAGAGTTTTTATTTCCAAGGGATATCGAGTAATGGAATCAGTGATTAGAGTTGCTCAGGAGAACAAGCACCAAAAACCCAGCCTCACCTTACACTGCCTTATATTTCTTCCAGGGACACAAACCCAGAGAAGTGCTGTTGTATCTCGGTGCCAGAATGGAGGCCCCATTGGTGAGTTTGGATGAAGAGTTTGAGGACCTGAGGCCCTGCTGCTCGGAGGACCAGGAGGAGATACCCCAGAGTCTCTACGGCTCATCTCCCCACCATCTGGAAGATCCCTCCCTCTCTGAGCTTGAGAATTTTTCTTCTGAAATCATCAGCTTTAAGTCCATGGAGGACCTCGTGAATGAATTTGATGAGAAGCTCAATGTCTGCTTTCGGAATTACAACGCCAAGACCGAGAACCTGGCACCTGTGAAGAACCAGTTACAGATCCAAGAGGAAGAGGAGACCCTACAGGATGAGGAGTAAGGAGTCTTACTTGCCCTCACCTGCCTCAGTGCCCTAGTTTGACCTCCTTGACCTAGAACTTGTTTCTGTCTAGCGCAAGGTTTATGGGTAGTGACCTGGTAATTGTTGGCACTGTTCTCTAGTTATTACCTGCAAAATGCTTTTCTAGATTGAAAACTTAGGGAAATGAAGGATTTAGCTTTTTCTCTCCAAATATAATTTTAAAAATGTAAATTGTTATTATAAAGTGATATACCGTGGAGTTACAGTTATGTACGTCAGGTGAAGAGTGCATTTCTTTTTGAACAATGTCAACCCTTACAAAATAACATTTTAGGAGCATAGAAAATGTCAAGATCTATCCACCTTTGTGTCAATGGAAATCCATGCATATGTTCAAGATAAGAGAAAGAAAAGAACTATGATGGACAAATCTGTCACTGAACCAGTTTGCCCTTAAGAAACATCAGAAATCTGAAAACTTCAGAATGTTTAAAAATTACTTCCCACCTCTCCAGTTCTGAAAAATTATTTAGAAATGTTTGCCAAAATAAGAACGTTTCCATCTAGCTGGGTGCCAGTGGCTCCTACATGTAATCCTAGTACTCAAGAGACTGAGATCTGAGGATCACAGCTCAAAGCCACTTTGGGCAAACAAATCCTAGATTAAACCCCAATTAACCAGCAGAAACCCAGAACTGATCTGGGAACTGGTGTCTTTTGCCTATAATCCTAATTACTCAGGGAACTGATAGCTAAGAATCACAGTTCAAAGCCAGTCCAGGCATAAAAGTCTGTAAGACTTATTTCTCTCTGTCTCTGTCTCTGTCTGTCTATCTGTCTGTCTGTCTGTCTGTCTGTCTGTCTGTCTCTCTCTCTCTCTCTCTCTCTCTCTCTCTCTCTCTCTTCCCCCCCCCAAGGAGTTGGCTAGAAAAAGAAGTAGGGACATTTGTTGTATAAATTAAACAAGTGTGTTGCAGGCATTTCGAAAAATATGCATGAAGGGGCTGGGAATGTGGCTCAGCCGTAGTCTTTGCCTAGCATGCTTGAAGTCCTGGGTTCCATTCCTCAGTACCACATAAACAACAATAACAACAACAACAACAAAAACCCAGAAGTGGTGCTGTGGCTCAAGTGGTAATGTGCTAGCTTTGAGCAAAAGAAGTTCAGAGACAGTGCCCAGGCCCTGATACCAAGCCTCCAGGACTGGCAAAAAAGAAAAAAGAGGGGAGGGGGACAGGGGAATATATATCAATGCTTCGCAATTCTTCTTTAGAAGACACACAAAAAAGATCCAGTACTGGTCATGGAATATTAGAGCAGCTGTGCTTTTGGTTTTGCTTGTTGATGTTGTTTTGCTTTTCGCTTTCTATGCTGGGGTTGGAACACAGGGCCCTGTGCATGCTAGACAGCTCTCTACACCTGACATCTGCTCTCAGTTCCCTCTTGCTCCTCTGCTGTCTTACATTACATTTTGAGCATTTAATTTGGTATAGTAATATACTATTTAATAAAAATGTATAGTAAGTGATCAAGTAATGTTTTGGAATGAAAGGATACATTCGATTAGTGGTACCCACAAGCTTTGCAGATCCATGTCATGTATTTCTACGCTCACAACATTTCCTTCTGTCTTTAATGCTAGCCTTGAGGGCCTGACTATAACGAGCATGTCAGTGTGGTGACCAAGTCTAGAATGGTGCACTCCATGTTTCCATTCAATTTCAAGTTTCCGACGGATTCTTTTCGAATTCTAAGTGGGTTGTCTTTTGCTCAACTTCTGTAAGTCAGAAAAGAATAGCTCTAGGGCTACATTATGCAGTGTATAGTTTTTCACTTCAGTTCAATAGGCAATGAACTAGAAACACAAAGATGATAAATTCTAATTTTCCACTCCTCTCACTAACTCACTTGGTGAACCCTGAGCAAATCACTTAACTCTAGTTGACTTCGTGGCTCTTCATCTTTGAAACCTCCAGAGCGCCATCTTGGTGAAGTGGCGCTAAGGACTCACAAAAAACTCAGTTTCTTCCCACTCTCAGGATCTACTCAGCAAATGACCTTTATAGGATGCATTCCATTTCTATGGCTTCCAACAAATCAATCCTTCTCGCCATCTAAACTCTCCCTGTGCCGTATTAAGAGTTAAGGCCCATTGAGCAGTTTCTTTGTCTTTCCAAATACATTAGCTGAGGCCACTCAATGTTAATTACTGTCACACAGCATTATCAAGCTTCTCTGCCTCATTTTCCTGCTTCATTGACTGCCTTGGCTAAGAGACTGAAGGCTAGATCATTTCTTAGAGACAGAGTAAAATGCTGGGACCAGTAAAGGGAAGAAGAGAGAAATAGATACCATACTTTCTATACATTCAATATCTCTAAAGGCACTGTATGTCTTTTTTGTTTTATTTCATTTCATGTTATTGGCTTACCAGTTACACAGGGGGAGGGATTTCGTTGTTACATTTCTATACATGTTGATGCTCTATTCCAATCAATCAATTTCCCCCCCCCAATCATACTCTTCCCACCCGCACCCTTTCTTAAGGCACTGTACATCTTCAAGTGAAACTTATAACACACACTAATCAGATCTTTCAGCTGTGAAATTATGATTCAGTAAAAGGAAAGGGTGATTGGTGATCTAACTTGGTTGCAAATATCCTTTATTGTTATTATAATACACCTGCTCAGATTCAGTATCCAGAGAGGTGTTTCACCCACAAAATGAATCAGAAGTGTTTTGAGTGGGGTTTAGAATTAAATGATAGAAACTTAAAGCAAAAGCTGGGAAATTCTTGGCTCCACAAAACTCCATAAAGATAACAGAAATCCTAAAGTAAATTCAGTGATTCCCTTAGTTTTGATTTTTTTCTCCATCCTTGGCCAATTGGGAATTGACTGGGCTATTAGCTTATCTCTGATTTCAGAGCATAAAGCCTCTAAGATGTTGAAGGACAGTCCATTTCAAATACTGTATTTACCTTCTGGTTTTGAATTCAGGATCTCTTTGTATATGAGTGGTCACCTTTTCTCCTTTGCCACAAATGATAGTACCTGGCATTTACAACTTGGAGAGGCCCTGGCAAAATGGGGAATAGACAATCCTTACCCTTCCTCCCCTCACCAGAATTGCTCTCAGCCCTCTTGCAAGTACCCTGCAAATGGAGAGGCCAGACATTTGGGTCTAATGGATATTTCCTATTCTGAATTAAAGAGGATGCTAAAGGCCACAGCATAAACAAACAGGTGATCATTAAGCATACTTTGTTTACTTTTTTTTTTTTTTTGCCAGTATTTGGCTTGAGCTCAGGGCCTGAGCACTGTCCTGGGACTTTCTCAAGGCTAGCACTCTACCACTTGAGCCTCAGTACCACCTGAAGTGTTTTTCTATGTATTCAGTACTGAGAAATCGAATCTGGGTCTTTGTGCATGCTAGGCAAGCACTCTACCACTAGGCCAAACTCCCAGCCCCAGGACTCATATTTTTGTCTGGACCCACCTTGGACCTTCATTTACCTACCTATGCCCATATCAGGCTGGGATTGCATCTGTAATCCACTATGGATTGGACAGTTAACTGAGTTGCCTGGAATAGTCTTGAACCAGGATCCTCTTGACGTCCACCTCCCAGCTGGGAAGGTTATAGGCATAGACCACCACTCCTGGCATGATAGTATGTTTTCATTTAAACATTTGGAAAGCATCGATAAGAAAAAGTCTACAAGGATAGTCACATGCTAATTATTGTTAATTTCTAAACATGAAATGCAATTTAAAAAATAAATAAACAGGGTTGGAGGTATAGCCCAGATGGTAGTGTGCCAGACAAGTGAAAGCAATCATCAGATAGCAAATTTAAGTCCCAATCTTGGACAATTAAAAAAAAAAGATTCAAGAAGTGCAAAAATGTGTGTATGCTACTTAAACAAGTAAGTGAAGACATTAACTTGCCACGTGAGTGCACGTGCATCTGCGCATTTGAATCCTATACGCTGGTCTTGGCACAGTCTATTGTGCTGATTTTGCTAACACTCTTCCAGCATCCTTTTCCCGAAGCTCAGCCCCACTGTGGCAAAAGACAATTTTGTTTATACAGTACTTACGTACAAGCTATAAAATATGCACACCTATAACCTTCGCTGTGATCGTGGAGGCAAAGACTCCATGGTGAATCTCAAACATCATGATAGGAACTGAGGCAACCTTTTTAATCTTGCTTCTTTGATAAATGACAGCATGGATCACTTACAAAGTCCTCCTTCTGCAAGGGAGAATACATCGCACAGCTGGGTTCCCTTGCCTCCTGCTTGTAATCCTAGCTACTCAGGAGGCTGAGATCTAAGGATCTTGGATAAAAGCCAGCCTGGGCAGACAAATCTGTAAGACTCTTAGCTGCAGTTAATTTGCAAATGTCAGAAATGGAGGTATGGCTCAAGTGATAGAATGCCAACCTCAGCCACACAAGAGGAGTGTACATATAGCAGGATGCTTCCTGGAGAAGTCAATGCCTGTATGTATGTATGTACATGTATGTGGGTATTTGTTCATTTGTTTGCAGTTCTAGAGGATCACACCCAGGATCTTGCACATGCTAGACAAGTACCGCTTGAAGTTGCAAGAAGTGAGGTTTTACAGTTCATTTCCATATGGCTCATACCTGTAATCCTAGTTACTTGAGAGGCTGAGATCTGAGGATCATGGTTTGAAGCCAGCCCGAGTGGGAATATTTATAAGACACTTATCTCCAATTAATCAAAGAAAAAGTTGAAAGTGGAGCTGCAGCTCAAGTGATAGACCACTAGCCTTGAGAAAAAGAAGCAAGAAGCTCAAGGCTAGTTCTGAGTTCAAGTCCCAGGACTGGCACACACACACACACACACACACACACACACACACACACACACACACACACAAAAGGAATATATCCGTTCCCAAGTAGTGTGACAGCAAAACCTTTCTTCCACACAAAACCTTTGTTTCCTCCCCGCCACCCCCACTGGCTTCTGAATCCCCGTGGCTTGTCCCTGTCATGTACTGCTTTACCTTCCTGGGCTGGAGGTCTAGAGAAAAAGACTTCCGTGCCCTATTGCCCCTACGAGCCTTCCTCCTGCAGTCTGATGAGAGCACAAAGACTAGAGTAATTCAGGGTTTGTACAGAGGGCCATTGTCTAAACAGCCGTTCTGTGATTTGGATCTTGGTATATTATTCGGATGCTTAAGCTAACGGCAGGCATGTAGCAAATCATAAAGAGTTGGAATCTTGCATGGGTTCAAAGCAACCTCTGTCATCATTGGCTGGGTGAATTTAGACAATTTATTAACATCCCTGTGTTCTAGGTGTGTTTCATAAGCTTTCACCTTGTGAATTTTTTTTTTTTTGCCAGTCCTGGGCTTTAGCTCAGGGCCTGAGCACTGTCCTTGGACTTTCTCAAGGCTAGAGCTCTACCACTTGAGCCTCAGCACCACTTCTGGCTTTTTTCTATGTATGTGGTACCGAGGAATCGAACCTGGGTCTTCATGCATGCTAGGCAAGCACTTTAACCACTAGGCCAAACTCCCGGCCTCACCTTGTGAATTTTTGTGAGGATGAATGCATTAGAAGATGTAAAGAGCTTAGAAGAGCATTTGACTCAGTAAGCAAGTATCTGCTGTCGTTGTAATTGTTCAGTGGCCACTGAGCAAGCATAGAGGGTTATAGAAATGAGGAGGGCTGCTTGAGTTCTATGGAGAAATTCAGTCCACAGCAGTAAAGCTCAGCTGAGAAAAATAGCCGTTCACTCTGTAAAGGATGAGAGGGAATGCTCAGTTGTCACTTTAAGGAGTCAAGGTCATTGCAAGGTGTGCAGTCTATTAAAGTCTCAACTTCCATCCAACTTAGAGGAGGTACCAAAGACTCCAGCCTATTTTGAGCTCTGCTGAGTTTCACTTTTTTGGGTGGCAAGGACACATCTGAAGGTCGGTTCCTGCATGCATCAGATCATATGGTGACATGAAGAGATCCCATGACCCTTCCAGTGAGTACAGTGGAGGAAGCTTTGAGTTAGACATAGCAAATCACATTTCACATTTGCCTCTTAGCTCTAGAAAGCTGATGGGTCTTACATTTAGAATTAGCCAGGATTGATGTAGTTTTCATAGGGCAGGGTTGAGATGGAGATATCACTGTTTTTCAAACAGGCTCTGATCTCTAACACCAGTGAGGCACGCCTGCAGTCCTATTCAGGAGGCTGAGATTGGAGGATCATAGTTTGAAGTCAGCCTGAGCAGGAAGGTTGGTGGGATTTTTAAATTCTAATTAACCAGCAAAAAACCTGGAAGTATAGCTGTGGATCCAGTGGTAAAGCACCAGTCCCGAGCAAAAAAAAAAGCTAAAGGAGAGCATCCAGGTTCTGATTACAACCCCCATAACTGGTGTGTGAGTGTGTGTATGTATGTACACACACAAGATTCTGGGCACTGGATGAGTTAGTTCTCTTAGAATGTTTTCTTATAATGATACAAAAGTTACAAGCATATGCCTCAAGTTTGCCAATAAGTCATATTTTCTTGGGCTCCTTTTATTTGTTTTTAATCACTATTCACATTCATTGGAAAAATCTCTTTGCTTATATATGCATTCATTGTATCCTAGGCATGATTTTGTGTTAACAGCACCTACTTCCTACATTATTATTATGTATCTGATTTTAAGTTTGTATTCTGAAATATTTAAATATCATAAGTATTTTATACTTGTCTATATAAAGTTTGCACTTACCTTTTCAGCATCTTACAAGATAAAATTGATCTGTATCTATACTCATTTGCTTATTTTAAAAAAATATTATTGTTAATATTATTGTTACTATGTGTTGTACAGAGGGGCTATCATTTCATAAGCCAGGTAATGAGTATATTTCTTTATTTTTTCTGAACAGTCACCCCTTCCTTTAGTTTCTCCCAGTTTCCTCCTCCCATCCCTGTGCACAAGCTACAGGGGACATTTTCCACGTAGTACGTACCGAACAGCATTATTGCATTTGTTCACCCTTCCTCCCTCTCATTCTGTGCCCCCTCTTTAACTTTTCCCAGAAGAGGAAAAAAACTTAAAACAAAAACAAACACCACCACCAGTAATAATAACAACAACAACAAACTATTTATTTTTAAAAGACTCTTATTAGATTCATATATTTAAATCACATGTACCTTCTCAGATTTTGGTATTATGGGTGTCACTCATGTTGACAGTCACCTGCTTTGTCCAACAGAATATCTGTCATTAGGCTGGAGGTTTGGCTTAGTGGTAGAGTACTTGCCTAGCATGCATGAAGACCTGTGTTCGATTCCTTGGTATCATATACATAGTAAAAAAAAACTGGTGCTGTGGCTCAAGTGGTAGAGCTCTAGCTATGAGAAAGCCCAAGGATAGTACTTAGGCCCTGAGTTCAAGCCCTGGGACTGGCAAAAATAAAAAGAATATCTGTCATTAACAAATATAAACTCCAGGGATACTGGCTTCCTTGGGTGACATTATTTCAAACCTGGCTTACTGATTTATGTTAGTATCTTGGTGTCTACTAATTTATGCATTTTCTTGATTTGTAATTATGATTTCAGAATTTCTCTAGTTCTGCCTTTTTTTTTTTAATGGTGGTAGAGTGTAGCCCAGGGACTTGTTCATGCTAGACAAGTGCTCTACCACTGCCCAGCCCCATAGCCTCCTATATTTTTCCAAAAAAATATTTCTGAGGTATATGAGGCAACTGATAATATCTGTAGGGAAGTCTTATTGTTTTTATTTTATTTATTTTCTATTATCATTTTCCTTTTTGGTGATACTCAGGACTTTGTACCTGCTGGGGTTGCTTGGCTGGTGCTCTACCACTTGAACCATGCCTCCACATATCAGAAAGTTAATCAAAGTAAGAGCTAACTTTATAGAGATTTATCTTAGGGTACTCATGGCAGAGACAGGGCACATTCAAATTCAACATTACTAGAGGGTATTATTATGCTCCTTACAGCTTCCCCAAGAAAACTTTGGGTCATAAGTGGTCTTTCATGACACTGGCAGCTTCCCCTTGCCTATATTACAGGTTAAGGAATTAATTTGTGATTGTACGTTGCAGGCCTTTAAAGCTGAAATTTGCATAGACTGGATGATAACCCTAATTTTTATTTTTTGTCAGTCCAGGGGCTTAAACTCAGGGCCTGGGTGTTGTCACTGAGCTTCTTTTTGCTCAAGACTAGTGATCTACCACTTGAGCCATTGATCCACTTTTTTTATTTTTTGTAGTTATTTGGAAATAAGAATCTCACAGGCTACCCTGCCCTGGCCGGCTTTGAGCCTCAATCCTTAGATCTCAGCCTCCTGAATAGCTAGGATTACAAATATGAGCCATTGATGACTGGCTCAATAACCCTAATCTTCAAGGGGTTCACTAGGAAAAAACTATCCTAATACTCCCCCTTCCCATAGGAATAGAACAGGGGTATTTCTTAGGTTCCAAGAATGAATTATTTGGTTGGAGTACAGATTAATTTCTTTTCAATGCTAGAGTTCTGGCTAGGCTCCATGGCCTTGGCTCTTTCTCCTTTGGAAGTGCCTCTAATTCCATTTTCTAGTTGCTATGCCTCTGCATGCTGGAAGGCAGATGATCTCAGCCCGACACACACAACAGTCTCTCTCCTGCCCTGGCCCCAGCTCTTCCTTCCTCCAGGCTGGGGCCGGGCCACAGATGTGTGCTAATGAGAGCTTCTCTTTGTTTACAGGGTTTGGGATGCTCTGACAGACAATTACATCCCTTCACTCTCAGAAGACTGGAGGGATCCAAACATCGAGGCTCTGAATGGCAACAGCTCTGACACTGAGGTACCTTTTTGCTACCACTACCACCCCCACCCCTGCCCTGCCCCGTCTTGATTTAGAAGGGCTGGGCAAGCTATGGACTCCAATTAGAAAAATATCGAGTAGTTCCACAGTCCTCTGCTGCAATAGCTCAAAGTCAATGTTGGGAAAGTAGAAATCACCCAGAGCTCAAATGGTCTGAAGAGTTGTGTGGAGCTGGGTAAGATTTTGAAAGTGATTGGAATGGTTACCTGTAAAAAAAAATTAGAATATTGGGCTGGGAATGTGGCTTAGTGGTAGAGTACTTGCCTAGCATGCATGAAGCCCTGGATTCGATTCCTTAGTACCATGGAAACAGCACAAGTCAGAAGTGGCACTGTGGCTCAAATGGTAGAGTGCTAGCCTCGAGCAAAAGAATCTCAGGGACAGTGTCCAGGCCCTGAGTTCAAGCCCCAAGACTGGCAATACATACATACATACATACATACATACATACATACATACATATGTACAGATAACTTCCTTTTTTTTTTTTTGCCAGTCCTGGGCTTTGAACTCAGTGCCTGAGCACTGTCCTTGGGCTTTCTCAAGGCTAGAGCTCTACCACTTGAGCCACAGCACCATTTCTGGCTTTTTCTATGTATATGTGGTACTGAGGAATCGAATCTGGGTTTTCGTGCATGCTAGGCAAGCACTCTACCACTAGGCCAAACTCCTGCCCCCCCCCCCCAGATAACTTTTATAGTTAATCTAGATACCACACCTTCCAAGTATAGTGGTTTGAAGTAAGAGTCAGAATCAGAGAGTGACCATTTCAGGCTTTGTTAGTTTTGTGCTGAGACTGGGGCATGAACTCAAGGCCTAGGTGCTTTTTCACTCAAGGTTGATTCTTTACCACTTGAGCCACAGCTACACTTCTGGCTTTTTGTAGATAATTGGAGATAAGAATCTCACAGACTTGCCTGCCTAGGCTGGTTTTGAACCATGATCCTCAAATCTCACCCTCCTGAGTAGCTAGGATTACCATAGCTTCCTGGCCGAAAGGTTTCCTTGTGTTCAAATAATAACAAGTGATTTTATTTTTCCCCACTTATTGCTGGAGTTGAACCCAGGGCCTAATCCCAAACAAATGCTCTACATGGAGCTATATCCAGGCCCAAAAATTCTTCATGAAACTTGACCAATGGACAATGTATGTGTCTGAACCAGAGTTATAATCTGAGGATATTTTTGTCAAGGGATGATGTAGCATAAGGATATGCTATAAATGAGGGAAATACTTATTTTGCATTGATTTGCATAGACCTATACGGAGGTAGCCTTTCAGAAGGCTCAAATTGTCCCCACGGTTGAATCAATATATTGAATGGATGGTGTCTTAAAATAACAGACTACCTCAGGTTGAGTGATTTATGAACAATGGACATTTATTTTCCACAGTACTAGAGGCTGCAAGGCCAAAATCAAAGTTGATTTGAGTCTGGCGAGGACCAGTTCTTGCTGCATAAATGGCACCTTATAGCGTGTGTGTATGTGTGTGTGTGTCTTCACATGATCAGAGGGTCAAATGAGCTGCCTTTAGTTTATTTCATGAGTGCTAAGCCATTCCTTGTCCTCTAAACAACCTCTTAAAGATACTACCTCCATTATCAATTTTGGAGGCAAGGATTTCAGCCTAAGAATTTGGTGGGGAAACACACATTCAGCCCATAGCAAAAGAGAAAATCATTTAATGATGTTGTCTCTGATAAAAGCCAATTTCTATCTTGGTTGGTTTCCTGGTTTTAGCCATTAAGGAAATTTGACAATGTTGTATACAGAAGGCCTGACAAAGCTCTGTGGACTCAGCAAATGATGGAGGGGAGATGACTCTCCTCTTCTGCCGGAGCCAGCCGGCAGCGAACTGGGATTTCTGACTTTGTGGGTGAAGACTGGGAAAAGAAATAGAGAAGAGACAGACAGATGGGGTTGGGAGGACTACAGGCTAAGTGAGTAGCCCAAGAAGGCTGTGAGCTTAAGAATGTAGCACCGGTTTATTTCTAAATCTAGTCTTATATACTTTCTTGAAACCAGGGAACTGCCAGGGATTACATTTGTACAAAGTGGTAAATCTCAGATCAGTTAAGGCTATAAAATAATAAAGCAATAAAACAATGAGGTCAGGGAGCTCACAATACAGATAATGTAGCTCAAAAGTTCCTAGGCATGGCGCCCGACCTGACAGCTCATATCTTTGTATGGTTATCTTACTGAGTTATGCAGATTCATAGGTCAGTCTAACTCCACACTCCGGCTCCCAACACTCTTCCTAGGTGATCCAGAATCAAATCCAAATAGAAGAGCAGAAAATAGATTCTCCTGACTGTGCAACGTATCTGTAGTTCATTGCCTAAGATAGCACAGCATAGAGAGCAGCAACTGGCTGACTTGCTGAAAAGTGGCAGTATATCCATCTTGTCTTCTGACATTCAGACCCTCAAAGCTCCATGGGGTAGCTCAGACTTTAAGACTTAACGATTTTCTACAAGCTTCCTCAACAGAGATTCAGGAAATTGAGTGTCAGGTTCTATTTTGAACTTGTCTGTTCATTTTCTATGTGTGTGTGGTACGGAGTACTTTTCAAAATGCAACAGAGAAGGAGACAATCATGGAATAAATGAATTTTATAGAATTTACAGAATTTTTTCAAAAGACCCCAAATAGTGAAAAGGACAGATTTGTCATTGTTATGTCTTTGGCTCTTTTATGGGCAAGAACCAAGGACATCTAGGTTAGCTTGTCCTTCCAAACTGTACTAACTTATCTTCATTTGCAGATTTTCCTAAAGAGGACTGGTATTTCAGGAAGAATCCAGTGATTCTAGGAAGAATGATCTTGAGCTATTCCGTCTAACCCCCGGGGAGAGATCAAGGGAGCAATAGTGGATGGAGGAAGACTATTTCATTTCATCTTCCTTTATTATCTCAATTAATTACAATAGAAGCTCTTTAATCGACCTCAATTTCAATGACTCAGTAGATTAATCAGTGTCCTGAATTTTTGCCGTAAAACATACCAACCAAGTGGTCTCGGCATGCTGGAGGCTGAGTCTTCATGAGACTTCAGCTTAGCGCTCCATTGTCAAAATGGGTAGTTTTGTTGTCCAACCTGATTGTGCTTGTCTTTATGACTGTAAGTACTTCAGTGAAATACTGTATACACTGTTGAATCGTAACTGCAATGAGAGTCGTGCTTGTTTTGTTAAAATCAAAGTAACGTACATGTATCATTATGTAGTGTCCCGTTTTACTTCAGAATTTTCCTTCTCTTTAGTTCTATGGGTTTTATTTGTTTGGTGTTGCTAGGGTTTGAAGTCAGGGCCTAGTGCTTGCTAAGCAGGTACTTTACCACTGAAGCCACTTTTGACATGAATTGAGACTTCCTTCCTTCCTTCCTTCCTTCCTTCTTTCCTTCCTTCCTTCCTTCCTTCTTTCCTTTCTTTCTTCCTTCCTTCTTCTTTCCTTCTCTCTCTCCCTCCCTGTCTCTCTCCCCTCCTGTTTTTCTCTCCCCCCCCATCTTTCTCTCTCACCCATCTCTCTTTGTTCTGGTAGTACTGGAGTTTGAACACTCTAGCTTTCTTTCTTTTTTTTTTTTTTTTGCCAGTCCTGGGCTAGAGCTCAGGGCCTGAGCACTGCTGACCTTGGGCTTTCTCAAGGCTAGAGCTCTACCACTTGAGCCTCAGAACCACTTCCAGCTTTTTTCTATGTGTGTGGTACCGAGGAATCGAACCCCGGGTCTTTGTGCATGATAGGCAAGCACTCTACCTCTAGGCCCAACTCCCGGTCCCACTCTAGCTTTCTTATGGATACTATTTGTCACACACACACACACACACACACACGCACACACACATATCTGATCTACAATTAACCACCAGAAAACCAAAAGTGGCACTGTGGCTCAAGGAATAGGGTGGTGGCCTTGAGCAGAAGAGCCCAGGGACATCACCCAGGCTCAGAGTTCAAGTTCCATAATGAAAAAAAAAAGATATCTATCAATCCTTTCCACCTATCATATAGACGTATATATCAGATAGCATATACATAATGTATCATATATATAATGTGTGCTATGCTATATGATATATCTTTGTATGTATGTATCTGTATCTTAACGTCAATGCTTCAGGGAGGGATTTCACTGTTATACTCCCACATACGTTCATATGTTTTACATTGTATCCCAGTCAATCTTACCCTATCACTTTCCCTTTCCAAAACAATTTCAACTGGTTTCATTGTTCTGTTTTCATACTATCTCAGGCTGGCCTTCACCCTTGAACTTATCATCCCCCTGTCTTAGCTTCTTCAGTGCTGCAATTATAGGCATGAACCACCATACCCAGCTTCAGATCTAAATGGCATGCTTTGCTTTTTTGTGTGGATCCTGGGGTTTGAATCCAGGACCTAGGTGCTGTGCCTGAGCTTTTGTGGTCAGGTTAGTGCTCTAGCCACAGTTCCACTTCTGACTTTATGCAAGCTCATTAGAGGTAAGAGTCTCATGGACTTTCCTACCCAGATTGACTTCTGTCTTTATGTCTTAGCTCCTGAGTAGCAAGTGTTACAGGCACCTAAATAATTGCTTTTTTTTTTTTTTGCCAGTCCTGGGCTTGAACTCAAGAACTGAGCTCTGTCCTTGGGATTTCTCAAGGCTAGAGCTCTACCACTTGAGCCTTAGCACCACTTGCGGCTTTTTCCTATGTATGTGGTACTGAGGAATCGAACCTGGGTCTTCGTGCATGCTAGGCAGGCACTCTACCACTAGGCCAAACTCCCGGCCCCATATAATTTTTTTAAGTCATTTTTCTTCAGCTTCCAAACTTTTTATAGGATTTCTTATATAAATAAGGGCCACAGATGACAGATTTGTTCAGCTTCCATGTAATTTGTGGGTTTCCCCCCACTTCGTTTAAGGATCACAGCCTTGCACTGCCTGTATCCAGTGCCTGAGAACAATTGGCTCATAGATTTTGCCCAGATGTATAGTTGCTATGGCAAAAGGGATAAGTCCAATGCTATTATTCTGAACTGCCTTAAAGAGGCTGTCTCTTCTTTGTTTGCTCTCTGGAATTATTTTACTGGAATTATTTTATTTATCTGGAATTATTTGATTCTCCCTCCCATTCATCACACATACACTCACCCCCCCCACACAAACACCATATGAATTTTCTATGTATTGATTTCACACTCCAAAATTTTCTTAATCATCAGCATTTGACAATCACTTTCACTACTGTACTTGTAACACTTGTGCCTTCGGGTTTTCTGGTGAACTTTTCCTTCTTCCCACCCTCCCTCTTCCTCCTCCTCCTCCTCTTCCTCCTTTTTCTTCTTCTTCTTCCTTGCCAGTCCTGGGGCTTGAACTCAGGGCCTAGGCACTGTTCCTGAGCTTCTTTTGCTCACGGCTAGCACTCTACCATTTGAGCTACAGTGCCACTTCTGGCCTTTTCTGTGTATGTTGTTCCGAGGAATTGAACCCAGGACATCATGCATACTAGGCAAGCACTCTACCATTGAGCCACATTCCCAGCCCCTCTGATGAACTTTTATAAGCAGGACATGCGTGGTGTGTCAAAGATGCAAAACATCCTTTAGGGCCATTCAGACTGTTGCTTAGCAGATATTTCTTCTGCTCTCTCTTTTGTTGTTGACTTCCCTTTTCCGTGGCTAGAATTGGTGCCTTCATTTCCTATTGAGAGCTGTTCTCTATCTCTTGTCTTTTTGTATTTAAAAGAAAGACACAGATCAGGAGTTTGGCCTAGTGTTAGAGTGCTTGCCTAGCATGCATGAAGACCCAGGTTCGATTCCTCAGTACCACATCCATAGAAAAAGCTGGAAGTGGTGCTGTGGCTCAAGTGGTAGAGCTCTATCCTTCAGAAAGCCTAAGGACAGTGCTCAGGCCCTGAGTTCAACCCCAGAACTGGCCCCCCCCCCCAAAAAAAAAGGCACTAGAAGCTCTTTCTGCTTTGCAGTTTGCTCCCACTGCTCACAGGAAGAACTAGTCATCTTTCTTGATTATCTTTTCTTTCTCCTCCTCCTCTTCCTTTGGCAGTATTACCATTTGAACTCAGGGTCTTGCATTTGCTAGTTAGATGCTCTTCTGCTTGAGCCACACCTTGTTGCTGCAGGCTGGAGTCCATAGGCCTACATTATTCAATCTTCCAATAAGAGAGAGACCAATTCTTCATGCCTGGAAATCAGTGTTCCTCAGATCCTCCTTGGGGAAGGAGGCAAGGAGGAGTCTTTCTGGTGAGTGTGTGGAGATTGGCACTTATATCCTGGGTTTTTGTTGTTGTTGTTTTAGCATTACTGAGCTTGAGCTCAGGTCTAAGGCACTGTCCCTCAGCTTTTCTGCTCAAGTTCTACTACTTGAGCCACAGCTCCTGTTCTGGTTATATGGTGGTTAATTGGAGATAAGAGTCTCACAGATGTTCCTGGGTTTGAGCTGCAATCCTCAGATCTACTGATGCCCAGCAAAAGACAATCTCTTTGAGCACTCTGTCACTTTCATAGCAGACAGTAGTTGTCAAGGTCAAGGAGAGATGTCTCCTCTCTAGGTGACAAAGCAGCTAAGTTTATCTGTGGGTATAGGACTGTATCTAGGTGGTCACAGCTCTACCCTCCTGACCTCTTTTTGTTGATTGCTAATTAATTCTTTCAGCAAATATTTGTTGCTTGGATGTTCTGGAGTAGCCAGCTGTGAGGCTACAGAGCTACGGACTTCACACAGATGTTTCCTGATGGTTCATAAACGTGAAAGGACACAGTTAAACTTTCTTGAGCTCAGAACATATTGATTCTTTTTTCTATTTTTTTCTCTGATAGTTAAGGAAAAAAAAATGTCTTTGTTCTCTTAACATTAGTCAGGGAAGCAATCACCCATGAATGGTTGCTAGTAAGCAAAGGGAATTTCCTATGAATGGAATCAGCGTTAACAAAGGACACTAATAAAAAATTACTGAAAATTAATGGGCCCAGGAGTTTGGCCTAGTAGTAGAGTACTTGCCTAACATTCACGAAGATCTGAGTTTGATTCCTTGGTACCACATACATAGAAAAAAGCCAGAAGTGGTACTGTGGTTCAAGTGGTAGAGCTCTAGCCTTGAGAAAGCCCAAGGACAGTGTTCAGACCCTGAGTACAAGACCCAGGACTGGCAAAAAAAAAAACCTGAAAATTACTGAACACAAGGATTAAAAC